>NW_003315409.1:0-4932 GCF_000151505.1 Trichophyton verrucosum HKI 0517 | reverse complement strand
CTTTGAATGGTGGCAGTTATATGCAGCTGCTTCTAATTGAAACTTGCTGTATATCCGCATGTTTCAAGGAAATGGGGTAGCACTCACGGAGCAGCTGGAGCAGGAGCAGCTGGAGCACTCTCCTGGGCAGCAGTTGCAAGAGCATGGGGCCATTTTGGTAGATTGAGGAGTGACTTGGGTTAACAAGTTAAAAAGATTTAAGTGTTGGATGAGTTGCTTTGGATTTGTAGGTCTGGTTCTCTGGGATGGAGAAGAAAGAGAGAGAGAAAAAGGGAGCAAAGATGCAGGGCGAGGATGTCCCTTTTATGCTTGAACTGTAGTGCGAGTAATTTTGATATCCGCCTCCCTGAGCTGACAACCCCTCACCAAAAAGGGAACATACATCCACCCGGGGAAGGAGACGGGGCGTATGTGGAGAGCAAGAAGACTCGGAACCGAATCAGAAAGCCCGACGATGTACTGCTGTTCCTTGAAATGCGACTGGGCGAAGGTTGAGTACACACTAACCTATTTTCTCCCAGTGCAATCAGCTGTGCCATGAGACGCCATAACGGCAAGGGTATCCTGTGCAGGTAGTTTTCAAGAAGAAAAGAAAAGCAAAAGGCACGAAAAAGTATTATGCATGTCCATCTCCATCTATGCAACCCCCTCCAAGGGCGCTATGTTCTGTGTATCTGTGTACCGAGGAATAGCCTCGAAGCATCTGCTGCATTCCCTTGTTCTTGTGCTGTGCGCCTTGGAATGCATGCATGCTGTGCGGTTTAGGTAGTTTATCCGGCATATCAAACCTCCAGACACCCCAAAAACACCCCATCCCCCGTAGTTAGTTACGCTTTCCCACTGCCAACTACGAGGGGAGATATGGGGTCAGATGTGTCTGGTGTACTGCGTACGACGTGGAACCTGCACTATGACATCGCCAGGACAGGCTTCCCGGCTGCCCGCCAGTGGAGCTTGGTGAGATAGCGCGCGATTTATGCCAGGGAGGCAAGCATATAGCTGCTCGCTTCGGGGTCGAGGCTGTAAACGGAGAGGGGAGCTGATCGGGATGGAGTCACAAGGAGACAGCGCCAGAGAGTCGTATGTAGTAAGTAGCGTGTAGCAGCACTCCATAGGGGGAGGGGGGTATCAAGTTGGCCAAAGAGAAAAAAAGCAATAGTTTCACTTGCGCTGCAACTATCTTAGCTAACTTAATTATGCACGGCTGCTTGGAGACGCAGTCATCGAGTGTTCGGGAGGAAGAAGAAAAGAAGAAGAAGAAGAAACGAAGAAACGAAGAAAAGCAAAGAAACGTCTGCCAACGCCTTCCATCGCTCGAGGGCAGAGGAGAGGCCTGCCAGGCAAGATGGCCGTGTGACTCTGCGTGTTTATCTGCTGTGCCGAGTATAGCGGTGGATGGAGAGACGTCCAGCCGTCGTCTTTGAGCTGTAACTACACAGACAGCATCGTGCCAGTTGGTGTAAGGATCCCGGCACTCATTGGCTCGAGATGGCCACTGCCATCCGGCTCCAATCCCCCGAGGCCTTGCAAGTTAGTCGCATCGTATAGGTGCGTGTAAGTATGTACATACATGTATATGGAGTTGTTGTACGGAGGGAAGAGGATCGAGATGACATGTTTGGGACCAAGTCGACAAGGGCCGGCGCCCATCGAGCGTCTCCAATGACAGCCCCGAAGGCGACGACTAACTCACTGACGAGCTAGCTAGCTAGTTAGTTAACTAGCGTGAGGCCGGCGGATGCAGCAGTTAGTCCGCTATCTATCTACTCCATCCCTTCGTATACGGGGCTCAAGTTCGCCTGACACATTTATTATTAACAATCTAGACACGGAGAATGGATGGCATATCATAAAAACGTTGCTTCTTTTTCCTACTTTTTAATCTACATCTGGTTTCTTCAGGCGCCATCTTTTTGAACTAAAAAGCTGGGGAAAGGCAGCGTGAGCTCCGTACGAGCTTCTGCTCAAGCCAGAGACGGCACAGCCTCCGTTTCTTCTACTTTCCCGTCTACATTTTATCGAATCCCGAGGAAAAGTACAGAGCAGACGGGGAGAAAGGCGAGCTGAAGAGAGAAACACCGAAGAGAAACAGCAATGTTTTTATTTTATTGCATCTTGCCTAAGCGAAACACGAAGTCCTATCAATAAACAGCTGATGTTGGTTCCCATTGCCACGCTCCCGAGGACAGTTTAAACACGGTCCAAGTCCAGAGAGAGATTCCAGGTTGATCAAGACTCGGTCGTCGGTCGATGAGAATGTCTTGTCTCCAGGCTCAAGGGGGAGAGACCTCATCTCTGTGCTTGACATCAGCAATAAAGCAATTTAGCTCTATAGAAAAAGAGGTCAGCAATGCTCTACTCGAATATCTTCCACGCTCTCACAAGGAAGACGGCAGACTTACGCAGTTGCAGCCGCCGGGAGGGCAGGTACAGGCAGAGCCACAGCTGCATCCACAGTCACCTAGTGACGGCGAGTCTCGTTAGCCAGATACGTTCTTCTCCAATAGTAGGCAGTCATGAGAGAGGGAGCAGAGGGCGCAGAGGCCCCGGAGACGACCACGACTCACCCATCTTGATCGTAGAGAGTGCGAGTAGCTAAACGAGGTGTCTGGTTATTTGTTTTGAGAGGCGTATTCCGTCGTTAAGTCGTTAAGTAATAGTTATTTCGGTGTTTGTTCGCTCTGAAAAGAAAAGTAGAGGCGCATCTGAGACGGGAGATCTCGGCCTCCTTTTTATATACGCCTCCCGCCTCGCTGGAACAAGGAAGATAGGGCGAGAGGAAGGCTGGCAGCGGGGTAGCCCTGGCTAGTTGGATTATTAGATTATTGGATTAATTTGATTGACGGTACGGAGTATTCAGTTGTGCTATTATTTGCCTTCCTTCGCCTCCCCCGTCCACTGCGATCCCTGCCAGTCCGCGGTCTCCAGGCTGCAGGTAGTTAACCAAGTTACGTCAGTAATCGGGAGTAAGTAACTAACTAGTTAGTTAACTGAGTGGACGGTGGGCAGTCCGGACGCCTCACTCTCTGGGTCCGCCGGGTGGCCTATTATCGTCATTATTATTCCTGCGGGAGAGGAGCGTTCTTCCGGGGCAAGACAAACGAGATGCTGAACCTGCAGGACCGTGTCCAAGATCTTAACTAGTTAGTTACTTAGTATATGCGGTCCCATCCGGAGAAGAGAAGAGCGTAACCAGCGTCTTTCTTGGTGGATTCTCCAGGCATCAGGATACCCGTATACTTCTGTCTCTCCTTGGACATGGAATTGAAGATGACCAGGCTGCAGAGAGGGGAGCATCTACCATACGTTTACGGCTTGCTCAGGGGGTGGGCGGTTAGATACATTTCTCTGCAACGGTAACTGGTTATGGCACTTTCAGCTGGTGAATCGTGGTCATAGAGTCACTCCTTGTCTCGAGTGTACGGGAGTATCTATATCAACCATGTTTCTGCTCCTTATCACTACTCAATCGAGACTCTTGCATTGAATCTGACTTGCAAATTGATAATACGCCGCTCTACCGACTGCTACGGGGTCTAATCAACTAGTTAATGACACCCGCCACTCCCTGATCACGGTCAAGTCTGGAAGAAACCTCGACTCTACTGTTGCAGTAGAAGCGGGCCTGTTAAGATGAGTTTGGACTTGTACTAGGCATGTACTCCGTCACTGCTCTCTCTTTACTTTGTGTTTAGTTATACCAAAGCAAGGTCTAGGGTACTAGTCAATGCATGAAGTGGGCGGCTGTTCCAACCGTGTAAGAGCTCTATCCATACGCCGAATGTCACCTTCAAATCCATCATTTGACTTCTCGAGGGATTATTGCGAATGGTTCAGATCGCGTTCATCTCAGAATCAACCAGCGGGGGGCCAAGGAAACGCAGTAATCAGCCTATACGGAGCCAGTCGTCCCCGTTTTTGATACCCACATTGCCCTGCACATGGGACGCGAGTTATAATAGCATGACGATATGCAGGACGAGTCAGAGACTTAAGTAGCCTGATATAGGCATGGTTTCTCCTTCTTCCGACTGGACTTGGCCTCTTCTTGTTCTTCTTCTTCTCTTTTTCGTGGGCTCCACGGTCATCTGTACGCAAACCGTGCGGAGATCGCCATCGAACTTCTATGGAAGCTTCACTTTCTTCCATCCATCCTCAAGCGGGAACCTGGTTGCTGCCCAATAGACTGCAGCTCTGTCAGCGCCTTACTAAATACCCAGTCGGCCTGTCCGAGTATCACGCCCTCTCCCTTCTTTGTTGTTTTTTTGTCAGAAGTTTTGTTTCTCTGGTTAGTTAGTTATGCGGTGCATCTGTTGGTAGGTAGCTTTCAGCCGAGAGACCTGGTGCAACAACCGCCAAGAAACGGACATGTCAGTGTCCTCTGGACGCTGTGTCATCTCTTCGACAGTGAATATCGATAGTCACTCTAGCAATATTCACTCCTCTCGAGCCGAGTCTAGGTGAACGTCGAGGCAAAGAGCCGCTCCGTTGTGGCTGATAACTTCCATGACCAAAACTCGACCGTTCACTTCTACAGACAGTCACTGTCGCACCAACCCTGCCTTCTATTCACTTGTCCTAGTCTCTCTCAGCTGTATTCACTGTCCACTGCCATCAAATAAATATAACCAGTATCTTCCATCAACTTGTAGAGTCCATCTTCATCTTCTTCGTCTTCGTCTTCTTCGTCTTCTTCGTCTTAAACGTCGAAAAGTCGAAAAGTCGAAACTGCCGCAACTTACCGCCTTCCAACAACCAACCAAAAATTCACAAAAAAGAAAAAAAAAAAAAAAAAAAGGTAAAAAAAATGAAAAAAAGAAACATCCGCAAAAACATCTTTTCGCTACAGACACCGCGCAAGGTGAAAGAAACAGGCCCAGGTCGCATTTTCGGCGGAGCGAGCACTCAAGCATGCCGCAGCCATACGTCTTC
>NW_003315408.1:0-23332 GCF_000151505.1 Trichophyton verrucosum HKI 0517 | reverse complement strand
TCGAGCAGCGAGGAAAGGAGGTGAACGATGACGGTTTTATTCGCGAATTTGTAGGGAGAAATCTAGTTCTCGACAGTCACAGAGGGATAGACGGCGAGAAGTTTCTCGTGGAGATCGATGGATGGAGACGTGGATTTAGTAGGGGTGGATATCGGAACTATTCAAACTCCCATGTCTGAGTGTCTAACACGAAAGCGAGCGGGTGTCAGCTACGCTCCATCAGGTGAGGCTGCACGCTGGCCCAAGGTTGGAACAGGCGGAGCAATTATGAGCTAGACAGGAACGTAATCACCTTAGCCAACCATATGCGCAATGCCGTCTTCTCCGTCTGCCTTGAGGATCCGGTGCGAGACAAGCAGGGTCCCTGGAGGAGTGTCTGTTTCTTCCTGCAGTCTCGCTGGCGGTTGCGTGTCTCGCCTTCTCAGGCAATAATAATGAATAATGCACTCCGCCGTCTGATCGATCCGATCGCACACGGCCAGGCTCTTTCAGCGCGAGCTCACGTCTCAAGCAGCGCCAGTGTCTGGATGGAACGATAATACGGAAGTAAGAGGCCAGCGCAAAGGGAGTCCTCGCCTAGGGAGAGTTTGTTTGTCAACCGCCTTTTGCTTCTTCTTCTTCTTCTTCTTCTTCCCAGAGAGCTCGTAGCCACCGACAAACAGCTGGGTAATACACACTAAAAGAAAAGAAAAGGCTGGACTGATTAGTTAGTTAGATGATCAAGAGCCAGCAGGTCTCTTGTTGTCTGTCTTTTCAGGTTTCAGTCGCGATCCTTCTCCGCGCTTCCTTGTCCCTTTTTTTTTTTATTCTTCCCTTTTCTCTAGCTTTCTAACCCGCCGCCCTTCATCGCCCGCTTAGCATCAATTAAACTGATATACTATATAACATTACTTAGCCGGGACTTAATATAAAACTAAGAACTAAGCAGAAAAAAATAAGAGGCGGCTGAGTTTTCTTACTTATCGCCTTTTTTAATTTTTTTTGTATTTTACTGGGCCTGAAAGCGTAATACAGGCCGTACCGTGGTAGCGCCGAAAATTACACGCTTCCTCGCGCCAGGCACCCGCCGCAAAGTTACAGCCCTGCGGTATCAAAATTACGCCTCGCTGGCCCCGTTGGGCGGTGAGCGAGAGGGCGCCTGGCGAGCGTCGCTTGCCGCGTCTAATCTTGCCAGATTGGGTTGTCCTCGCTGCATTTTGCCGTTTGCACCACCCAATATCAAAAAGGCGAAGAGTGACGAAGAAGGACGAAGTCAGCGACCAGAGCCGCCAGCGCGAGACGCACTCGTTTCCCACCAGCTAGACCTCCTGGGCCCCTTGCCAGCACCCCGAGCCTGCCCTCGCTGTCCTTTCTCGCGGCGCCTGTTTCTTTTTTTCGTTGGTCATCGCCGGCGTCAAAACCCCTTCTCCCCGCCCTCCGTCAACCTCGCGATACCTCCGGACCAGATCTCCTGTCTAAGCGCCTCCGGAGAGCTTGCACTGTCTCTCTCTGCCGTCCGTCGCTCCCCCTGGAGGGCTTGCTCAAATCCGCCTAGAGGCTTCAGAGTAAGAACCGCCTTCGTTCAGTGTCTTAGCCTTTCCTCAATCTCCTCGTGCCCTTTTTTTTCTTATAAACTACTTTTGCAACAACCTTCGGGGGACGGAAACTTCAAATTTCGGTCGTCACTCCCGCACTCTGGAGGCGTTGCATATCTTCCTTTTTACGCGCTTGCAGAAAAGTTAACGGGCCTAGCTTTCTTTCCCCTTAGAATAATGCCTTCCAACTCGAAACGATCAGCTACAGTGCCAGCAGGCTCATCGGGTCAAAATCCAACCTCCTCCAACACAGTTAGCACCCCAGCCAATGCTAGCACCACGACGTCCACAATGCCACCCACAGAAGGCGTAAGTCCAGGTAGCTTGCCAGCTAAGTGCTTGGTTAACCAACCATCGAATCTACAGGCCCCTACCGTCAACCGGAAGAAGCAGAAGCGGCGGCAGAAACAAGCTGCTCGTTTAGCCGCGGAACAGCAACGTAGTGATGCGTCTACCCCCACAAACAGAAACGGTCAGGATGGCAGTGACGGGTATGATACTGGCACCAGGCTTGGGCACACCTGCAGCTCAACGCAGCAACGTATGTCTAACAACAAGAGCGAGTCGATTGACAACCCTGGCGCATGGTATTCGGACGACGACCGGAATTTTTCACGCAACCAGCATGACGATCATCAACAACATAATAATAACAGTAATAATAACGATGGAGGTTCGAGTCAACCCCAGAATAATGCTGGAAGTCGGAAGAGCAAAAAGAAGAAAGGCAAAAAGGGTCGGAATGGAGGCCAGACTGCTGAAGGGAGCTCTACATCCCACTCAACACCACCACCACCCCCACCACCCCTTACCTCTTCGGCACGCCCTGTTGGAGTACCGCCGCCCCTCGTCAACGCCTATCGATCAGCTCACAGAATATCCAAGGATCGCATATGGAACACGTCAACTCATGAAGAGCGGGAGAATATTAAAGAATTCTGGCTACAGCTAGGCGAAGAGGAACGCCGTTCGCTAGTCAAGGTCGAGAAGGAAGCTGTATTGCGGAAAATGAAAGAGCAGCAAAAGCATTCCTGCAGCTGCACGGTATGCGGGAGGAAACGAACAGCCATTGAGGAGGAGCTGGAGGTATTATATGACGCATATTACGAAGAGCTGGAACAGTATGCCAACAATAACCAGGCCTCCTTTGAGAACGGCACTTCGCTTCGACTACCGCCCCGGCTATATCAAACACCTATTCGATCTCTACACCATCACCACCACCATCATCACCACGCTCATTCCCACTCCCATTCCCACTCGCACTCCCACTCTCACTCTCACATACCCAACACCCAACACCCGTCACGAGGGCGAGTACACGAACTACCAGAAGACGAGGAGGACGAGGAACTAGAGGAAGATTATGACGACGAAGATGAAGAAGACGAGGAACCTTATAGTGATGATGACCTCGACGTGGACACTAGGACAACTAGAGCCGACTTCTTTGCCTTTGGAAATAGTCTAACAGTGAAGGGTAAGACCCTTTCCCTTTCATCATTCGTTATCTACTAAGGTTAGGGACGACCGCTAATGGATGATATTACAGATGGGATCCTGACAGTAGCAGACGATTTACTAAAAAATGACGGGAAACATTTCATTGATATGATGGAACAGTTAGCAGAACGGCGGATGCAGCGTGAAGAGGAGACACAATATCTCGCTTCGGCGGGCCATCCACCTATGCAAGCTGGTCATAATCATGGAGCTCCATTAGACGATGAAGACTATGACGATGACGAGGATGAAGACTATGATAGCCAGGAAGACGATGAATTTGAAGAAGACGAAATGGTTTGTTCTAAGCAAGGGTTCTCAGGGACAATAGGAAAACGTATCCATACTAATTACTTTGCCACAGGATGCAATGACGGAGGAGCAACGAATGGAAGAAGGGCGGCGGATGTTCCAGATATTCGCCGCTAGAATGTTCGAGCAACGGGTTCTGACAGCTTATCGAGAAAAGGTTGCCCGTGAAAGACAGCAACGGCTTATAGAGGAACTTGAAGAAGAGAACCGGCTGGATGAAGAGCGTGAAGCAAAGAAAGCCAAAGAAGCGCAAAAGAAAAAGGACAAAAAGCGCTTACAGAAACAAGCCAAGGACGAGGAGAAAGCTAGACGGGAGGCTGAACGAGCCGCCGAGCTTGCTGCCCAAAAGGCAGCAGAAGAGGCGAAACTCAAAGAACAGCAACGGAAGAGAGAAGAGCAAAGGAAGAAAAAGGAGGCCGAAAAGAAAGCTCAGGAGGAAGAGCGACTCCGGAAAGAAGCTGATCGCCAAAGACGGCTGAAGGAGGAGCGTGAACGTCAGGCAGAGGCTGAGAGAAAGCAACGAGAGCAAAAGGAGAGAGAGAAGAAGAAACGCGAGGAGGCAAAGAGAAAGGAACGGGAAGAACGGGAGGCCAAAGAAAAAGAGCAACGAGAGCGAAAAGCCAGAGAAGAGCGTGAACAGAAGGCTAAAGCAGAGCAAGAAAAACGAGAAAAAGATGCCGCTGCTGCTGCCGCTGCGGCGAAGGCTGATCGTGAACACAGACGGGATGAGTTGGGATCTATTCAGCCCGAACAACATCTACCAGCTCAAGGTGCAAAGCGGACTTCACAGCCTGGAGCAGCCTATTATCCGCCAGGGCTCCACCATCCACAACCTCCAAATCTGCTTCAGTCACCTCATTTCCAGGTTGCTACGCCTGTGATACCAAAGGCGCCAACGCCCGTTCGAGCTAGGCAAGCTTCCCAGCAGGACTCCCATGCTTCGTCACCTCGCTCTCAACCTGCATACGCCGATACCCTGCAAAACTCAATTTCTCCTGGAGCTGCGCATTCGTCCGGTGCGTCCAGCGTTGTGTCAAATAAGGGAATGGCACCACATCCGAGCAGCCTTCACCACCCGCAACAAGCTGCGCCTCTGTCGCCTTTGGGAGGGCCAGGCCGCAGTGGTCAACCTCCGCCAGGATTCAATGCTCTGCCAAATTTAAATGGTATCCCCAGTGCTGGAGTACCAGGAATGGGACATCGTGGATCTTTAAGCCATGAGAACCCCATGTACCCGAACCCCCTTGCCGGTCAGTTTAGAGGAATTGGGTCACCAGACGGTCTCTCCGCTCCACCAGGGATTGTTCCTAGACATTCTTCTCAGAGCAGGGGATTTGGCTTGGAATCAACCCACAATCCATTGGCTTTCCACTCCCCGCTAATGACATCGGGAACTCTTGGCCCACAACCTCTCCAGATACCCCGTGAGAGTCTCTCCCATGGGCATGGACATACTAGTCAGCTCTCTGCGGCAATTGATAGGAGTGCTAATGAGCCTCTTCCCCTCAATCAACCTATAGGGTCCCGCCCGGCCCCTATCCAGCGGCCGTCTAGTACTGTTCATGACCATGGAAAGGACCGCTCAAAGGCCGGCCAGCCGGACGTTGATGAACTTAGTACTCAGCTGGGAAGCAGTGCACTGTTGGATGATACGGACCTCCCCCTTAATACTGTGCCTTCGCAACCGATACCCGCTCCGGGAGCCGGAAGAATGGCGTTCGGGACGACCCCTCTATTCTCCGAATCGTTGGGATGTAAGTCATGTTTCACTAAGCCCGATCTGCTATTTACATACATTTGATATCTGACTGTATCTATTCTTAGCTACCACTACCTCAAACTTTCCTCTAGGAGCACCATCCAGCGGTGGTACATGGGGTTCGGCAATTCCGTTTGGACCTCCAGGATTTGCCAGTACGTCTTGGGGTGCCGGTCCAAGTAAGTTTTTAACATAATTAAACCTTCTACAGTCTCATGCAAGTACTAACTAACTTCTAAAGGCCCTACATGGTCTACCGGAGCCTTCGGTATTATTGGAAGACCTCACCATCCCCATACCCCGAGACCAGTCACTATCCGTCTACTGGTTAGTCAAGCGTGTAAAAAACTCACAGCTAGCTCTCCTGAAAGCTCTGGTTTCCATAGCACAAACCAAGTCCTACGGCAAATCGAGCAGCTTAACCCGCCACTTGACGCTCCAATTACTTTAGAGGAGATTGTGGATATCTGTGATACCGAAGGCAATTCACAGAATGGTGGTGGCTCTCTTATTGTTGACTATGCCGGACCTCGCGGGACCTTCATCAAGTTCGAGCCCGAAAGCACTAGCCCATTATCCGCCACCATGCCCAACACATCTCCTGGAGACATTGGCAGCCCAGTCCCGAGAAATAGCTACCCTGCCCACATAGGTAGCGGCAGCGGCGGCACTGCGGCCGGCGCTGGTAGCTCCAATCCTAGATACTTCCCTTCTACCAACGCTCCCCCTCCCGCTGGATGCTAGGATGTTTGCTGCGAATATGGTATCACTAGCCCCCAAAAGGAGTCTTGGTTTTTTCCTTTTGACGTTCCTCTTACAACGCTTCTCAACCTTTCTTACCGTCACTCCTACCTAACTACTGGCTCTTATCATTCATCCCCTCCATTCTCATTTCCTACGCTGTCCTCCCTCGACACTCCTTAGGAGCTCTAGATACCAATGCTTGTTTCCTCAACCTCATTTGCTTGCTCTCCAGCCGTTGCACTCTTCGTCTATTACTTGCTTTCGTGGTTCCATGGCATGTCTTTCTCAACTTCCTCTTTACCCTCTTGCATTGTTACAATAAAACCTCGGCTTTGCTCTTCTTCCATTTCTTTGTTAAACATTTCCCTGCTTAGGGTGCATACGAATTTTTCATGTACTGTACTTTCAGCAAGGAAAGCAAATAATGCTACTGGCTGGTATGCCGGCGGGGGCAGCTGGCGTGCTGTTATGGGTAGTTCTCGTTTCTGCATTTTGCCCTTACGATGAATAATCGGATGCATGAGGCGTTTTCAGCAATTGAATTTAGTTACCGCCCCCTTTTCAATTAGAAGACGCTCTATTCAACGTCGTTGAAGAGTTACTTAATTATTCTCCCTGTAGTGTACACATGTATATGTATGTAGGAATGAAGGAAGAAGAGGTAGATCTATTAAACAAATTGCCGTCGCATTATACATTTGACTACAATGCAAAGAACAGTGAGCAAAACGCGGGATTATATTATATCGTATCATCACCTTCTCATAAGCCCCCGGTTCATTTACTGTCTGGGTGGCTCTGTCACAACTCCTTCCCACCCCCTAGATTTGATATAATCCAAAGTTCGTTCAAAATGGCGTCTAGGGCTTTCCAGGCTGGAACTTGGAACTCCCTCGGTCTGGTTTGACTGGAGATTAGAATATATGAGCTCTATAAGGCCATTGAGATATTTCGTCGTCACTGTCTCGTTTTGCTGGTCGAAATAGTAGACATAGCGGTTCAGTATCTCGATGAAGAGTTCCACGGATACAGCAGTATCCATGCAAGCATCTGCCACACGAAGCGCGCGCTGAAGGCATTCCAGGACACGTTTACCATCACGATAAACCTGTAAGAATAGAATCGTGAGTTGTAAATACGATAAAACGAAGTAGGTATTAATGAGAATAGGCTTACAATATTAGGTTCATCCCCTTCCTTCTGTGGGCTTTCGACGACCCACCAAAGATGGCTTGCCAAGTAAACTGCACGGCATTGATCTGGTTTTTTCAGAAGCTTACTACCGTGAAGGGCAGCCTTGGTGATGAGAGTATCATAGTTCTCTCTTCCAAAATTCCTGCATCCGTGCAAGGCACTTGAGATGATACAGACAGCTTGGAATTGCGCCCTTGAGTCGCTAATAGAATCTTCATAAACGGTAAAAGCCTGTGCGAAGAATTCATAGCTGACTTCTTCAAAACCAGTTTCATCCGCCGTTTGTCCACAAAGTACAAAGAGGCGCAATGCAAGATCAGCACAACCAGAGTTCACACGCTGGTACAAACCGCTGATACATTGATGCATGAACCTAAAGAGCGCGGATGACTGAGAATGCCAGTTATCATCAAAGTGCTCGCGGGCCTTGAACTTGCGGGCCAGCTTGATGGAGGATGTTATTATAGATGGTGTGGTGTATCTTATACGCTCATTTCCATCCAAATAAGCTGTTCGCAATGCTTGTAATAGCTTTGAAAACCATTAGCTCTTTGTAAAGAACGTTGATTTCTAAAGAAACTCGAACGTACCTTGAGTTGCGTATCATTGTCTGACCCTTGGACTAAATGAACTATTCGCGCCAGCCAGCCTTGCTCTTCGATTGTCTCCTCGGTTTCACCTCCGCGTCGCTGAGATTGAGCTCCAGGGTAGCCAGCTGGTTGTTGCATTCCTTCCCTGATCAAAACTCGTAGAATCTGTAGGACATTATCCAGATTCTCAGGTGAAGTAATTAGTGTCCTATTTCGCAAAATATTTCGTGCAACTTCACCAGCAACTGCCCTTCGGGTTGAATACGACTGTGCGGCAAAGAAAGGGATATAATTTGGAAGAGATAGTGCGGTGAATATAGAAACATATGACTGGAGAGGAGCAAGTAAAAGGTTTAATATGCTTGACTGGGCTGGCGCAGAATGGAAGTCTGCACTATCAGAGTGCTCAGTCGCAGTCTTTGTGGCGTACTGAAGTACTTGATCAACATATTCTTCTAACAGTTAGCACATTGGTTTGAAAAGGGTTGGTGGGGATAGATACCTAGTCGGTCTGGATATATGTTCCTATACGCCTGTCAGCATTGGACTTTGAGAAGATTGGAAGTATTTTTCTTTGACTCACAGGGCAAGGTTTGTCAATGAAACTAAAAGGGCAATGGTATCTTGAATGGGAATTCCTCGAGTCTTCACCAGATTGAGCACTTGATCGTAGAAGATTTCGTAAAGCTTGATATTCCCAGGCAAAAAAGTTGCCTCCCCGGTTTCTTGCTGGTCCTCCACAGATTCTGGTTTTGTGTCTTTGCCGCTTTCTCCTTCACCGGGTTGGTTAATACCATTTTCCGATTGCACAATTCCTTTCTCTTTATCTGCTGTTTTCTGTTCGTCGGAGGCTGGAGGAGCCTCACCTGTTTCCTTTGACAGTTGGAGGTTTTCCAATAGCCGCACTGTTGCCTCTTCTTCGGCCTTCTTTCTTACTTCGGGATCATCACTTTTTTCAGAACCACGAGTAGCATAAGTTGACAGCCTATCCATGAGACCAATGACAATTTTTTTCATATCAACATGCGGATTTAATCTTGCGATAGCAGATAACATTGAGTCCAACGTGTGCAAGTGATATTCATCCGGAAATACTTTTGTTATCACTGTAAGGATGTGTTAGTAGATATTTGGTCAAACTGGACGACATTAAAAGCTTACCTTCCAGTAAGTACTCTTGCGCAAGCACGTCTCGGCACTGAACTACCTGCTCCAGGAGAGGCTGCAATATAGCTGATTTGTACGCCTCCAAATCAACCAGCTGGCTAAGACGAACTAGATTGCTTCCAACAAGGAGCTCTAATTCTTTTCTCTCCTGCGTTCGCTTCTCTCGTTCCCGGGAATGGCCTTGGTGCTGTAGTCGTACCCATAGCTTATTCATTTCCACGAAATTGGTCAGAACAAAGTTAGTGGAATCTTGGAGGTTACCTTGGGGTCCATCGCCAGAACCCATGGGTAAATAATCCCGCGCTTGGCCAGAGAGATAATATCTCAAGAATAGTCCGCGGATTGGGTGTTGTACACCTCGACTCATTTCCATCATATCCTTCATAATTTCCTTGACTGGAGCGTCCGGAATAGACATGTATACGGTGCCCACGGTAATCATAAGATAGAGGCGGGGGACAATGTTTCCAGCATACTGAACCAGCTCATACAAATCCGCCAAGTGATTCACTGGATGAGATTCTCGAAGGTAGTCTGACAGATGACGAAGCGCATCGAATACCGCCATATACAATTCGTAGTATTGCTTTGGTCCCAACGTAGGTGTTCTAAGCTCAGCTACCAGCGTAGATCTGCAATTGATGGTTAAAAATGGGTGTTAGCGAATTGTATAGTATCCAGGACATGTGCAAATGTAGAGATTAAATAATTGCGTCAGCCTAGTATAGAGGTTGGCCCGTCTCCTTTACTTACCCGCATTTCAATGCATCCATCAGCTTCCCAGGTGTTTCCAGACATCTTCGCATCATATGCGACTGCTGTCGTACCACCCCAAGAGCCTCTTCCAGGAGGCGACTCTGGTCTTCCGGGACATGGGGGGCACTGGCCATCGTGGGCCGCAATAGGTCTCCAACCTGGAACCTGGTGTTAAGCGCGCAAAGTGTAAAGCACCGTAAAGAAAAAAACAGGTAATAGGTAATCAGCTAGAGGTCGCTAGAACAACACAGTTAGCAGGAGAAAAGCTCATCTCGATATCAAACAAGCTGGCTGTCGTCAAAACATCATCCAGAAGCCGAGTTGGAGTCTCCTGCCCAAGATGAGCTAAACAACGCTAACCCGAAACAGGAAGCACCTGCGCTAGACCATAAATGGAAGAACATGGCGCTGTTTTAGCTTAGTCATGGATCGCACTCCGTTTCAACTCGCTGCTTTTAACCCTGTCCGAAAACTAAAAACTTCCCCGGAATTTGGCTGGCAACAAAACAATCTCCAAAGGCGCCGCGATGGAGATGCAAGGCGGAGGGCTGGCCTGGGACTCTCCGGACATGGATATGGATTACGCGCATGACATGGAGCCGACTGCGCTCCATGCTCTTTCATTTGTCAAAGAGAAATGAATGGTTACATCCTCCAACCGGAAGACTCTAGTAGCGGTTCATTTGGAGAAACTTGGTGGCTGGGACTCCCAACCACCGCATTTCTTAATGGCGAAAATGCACAAAAACCGGGGGCTCACCAAGTACCATCTCCAGAAAACAGAACACCGAACGGAAGTGATTTCTTGTTTCTTTTATGACCTTTCCTTTATTTGTGGCTGATGATATATGATATCCTGTTTTCATGAAGTTACGCCTAACGACGTCCCGAAAGCTATTTAAAGATCTTTGATGAAATATATAATATCCTCTAATAACATCCACCATCCTTCGAGATACAGAAGTGTAGATTGAGAATCCTACCTTCAGTCTGGCTAAAGCATACCACAGATATGCAGCTTAGGTTCAAGAAGGTCTTGCTATCGGCAGCACTGCTCGCTCACCTGTCGAGCTCACTGCCGCTGATATCTCATCTGCCCCGGGGAGTACCTTACTCAGTTGTCCAGGTTGACGGAGGGCCTGAAACGCCTTCAACCGATATATATGCGACGGTCACTGTTGATAAACCTGGCTCGACTCTACCTCCAGTCACCCATACAGCAACGATCACCCACACGGTGCAGCCTTCTGTTTCGACAACTACTACTACAACCATTACCTCGACGACATCCTATACCTCACCATCGTCGACAACGCCTCAAACAACAATAACAACGACTACACCTCCACCAAACACACCCACATCGACGTCAACCACATCAACTACAACATCAAGCTCTCCAACGTCAACACCTGCCACTACCTCATCAAGTCAGGTTACCACGACAACCACATCCATGCCTACAACTACTACCCATGCCACGTCAACCAAGCATACCTCTGTAACGACGCAATTTCCAACCGCGCCTACTACGACCTACCCGCCGGTATCCTCTCATATGCCACTTCCGACTGGTGCAGCCAACAGCCCTATACAGGCTGCTTCTATGACATTTCACATGCCTTCGCTTATCCCTCATGTTGGTGCATAAACTCGCACTCTGGATCCTAGGGCTTTCATAATTGAATACTCGCGCCATGGTTCCGGCGGGGATTATACGGCTAGATTGTCGGGGAAAGGTACTAGCTGTCAGCAGTGCTAATATTTGCGGCGTTTTAAGACTATTTGCATGCATGCATTGACTGGAGTTTTTTGGGGTTTATTAAATTAAATTGTATTCTGGGCTTTTAATGTATTAGATGATAATGTGCCAGCCATTATACCATTACCGGGAAAATAGAAATTAATATGACTTGAAACTACCCTACACTCAAAGATTCTAGTATCTTTATACCTCTTTTTACTATTATTCATAGCCATTAGACAATGCCTTCTTTGCTTCTTCGACCCGGATAGTTATGATTATGTAATAGTATTAACTCAAGGTAATAAAGATGCGCCAGTTGAAGTTCACTTCAGCGTGAATATTCTCACCACTCTATTCTACAACAGTTATATACCACTATACCTTGGCACGAGGGGAAGGTATGATACCCAAAGTAAGGCATGGATGCAATGAGTGCAGCCGAGCAACAGATTGTCGCTGCTGAAACCAACGGCTCAACACCTATACCAGACCCAGACTATGAAGACGAGGCAGTCACACAGTATCCAGCATCTGAATTTTCAGACGAGGAATATGAGGCCGATGAGGGTATTAATAAACGGCGGAAGAAGGAGGGAAGAAACCTAGACCGGCGTAAGTCACCACTAAGATATCCCCTGGGTAGTACTGGGGACGCGCCAATCCAACCCTAAGGGTTGAGCCTCAGTTTTACTTTCGAATATACCGCTAACAGAGAAAAATATGGCATTAGCGCAAAAGAAAGACCAGCCAAATACCCAAACTTACTCACGCGGCTTGCTGAAACCGTCTAACCATTCTTCTAAGACTCTTCAACTAAGGCTGACCTTCGGGTCTGGGGATCAAGACATTCTACCCATAATACATACCAGAGACAATTGGTCAGGGGGGTTAGATTTGACTTTCCCAAGTAGAGAAAGTCTCCAGGTATGCATTGGCTGGAATTCGCGCGGAAGTAAAGACATATTTGGGGTCGACAGAGAGACGAATATCCGTGAGTCCACTACAGGCTGGGACTGGTTTTATAGTGATATAGGGGCCCGGTTCCGTGGGAAACAGCAAACTCTCCCTATTACCGAAGACGTAGCAAATACACATCTACCCAGCAAGGAGATACCGAAGACAACCGTGCTAATCGGCCCATCGGATGCTCAAACTACATTCTTATTAGGACGCGGTGAGTCATTTGACTTCTCCTCAGCATGGCCTTCTACAGAATCCATTGCTATAAAACAGGAGTCAGAAGAAGCACCCGTCTCACAAGCAAATGAGCGGGCTTCGGACGCACCTAACCGAGTTAAAGCCCGGGAGGGTTGGATCATAAACCTCGGGAGTAAAATCCAATGTCTCAGTTGGGCTCATAATTGCAATGGAAACTCTCAATTCCTGGCCATTGTAGCTCCTATCCATGACAGTCAGAAAGCACAGTTTGATGATGGAAATATCAGAGGTGCCCCTGCATTCACTCCTTCGCCGCCATATCCTGCAGCAATCCAAATTTGGAGGTTTGAAGCCAGGGACCCTAAGAGTGGACTTCGGAAACTGAACATGAATAAACCCCCATTCTTGCATATGGTTATCTGCACGGAATTTGGCACAATAAGCCGCCTTTGTTGGTGCCCTATTTCCGTCAACCGGGATTCAGATGATGGAAATGATAGTAAGACCACGAGACCGAGACCCGCCCTCCTAGCAGGACTTTGGAGCGATGGCACTGTCAAAGTCTTCAATGTTGACTTAAGCGACAGCAAAAGTGAAACCAAGTACGGTATGTACATCATGTTTTATTGCCCTTGTCGAACCATATCTATCTAACCGTGTTATCAGTTCACCTAAAAACACCAGCTTTTCAAGTCAAACCTCCATCAACAGTTTGTACTTGCTTCACCTGGCTGTCTCCCACAGATATAGCTATCGGAAGTGCAAACGGGTTTATTGGTGTATGGAGCTTAGTCCAGTCGGCTCGAAGAGAATCAATTACCAACCCTGAGCCGTATCTATACGTCCCAATCCACGACACATACATACTTAACGTTGCTTCAGCTTATCCTACCCATCCTTATATTATTGCAGCAACCTCCGTCGGTGGTCAGACGCGGCTGGTATCCCTCCAAGATCCAGCAGCGGAAGTGGTTGATGCGCTTCGACTGAGGATAGGGACTCAATGCCTCGTCTACTCCCCTTTTTTACGCTCCTTTATTACCAATGACGAAGGAGACTTTGTTCGGCTTCTTCCTCTCCGCCGCTTCTTTTCGAGCCTTGCTGCGCTCAAGTCTCGAAGTATTGCCACCTCCTTAGCGACTGCAAGTTTACATCACCCCTGCATTCTCGCAGGAAACGCGGGAGGAGCGGTGATAGGGAACAACCCCCTCCGAAAGCTCATTCATTCCAAGGAAAAGCAGTGGCAGCAGACCTGGTTTTCGCAAGAATGGATTAATGGGGGAAACAATAACATCACTCCGGGACCAGTAGTTAAATTCTATGATGGATTCAAGGCAGAAACAGCGAGCCTAGCCAAGGGTTCATCAGCTCAAGATAAGGAGATAGGCCAGGTGGGCATGATGACTGTATATGAAGAGCAAACTGCCATCACAGCCATTGCCTGGAATCCAAATGCATCGTGCTCTGGATGGGCATGTGCTGGGATGGGGAGTGGTTTGCTCCGTGTGGAGGATCTGGCTCATGAATAGCTTGTCTTACGCCCTTCTATATATCCCCAGGGCATTTTATACAGGCGCTGTGCATCGGAAAATACTCGCCATATAAAACTACATACGAGACCGTTAGCTCTCTTTCCCCCACTACTGGCCGTTCGCTCAAAGACACCACTGCTCGCCATTGTTTAGAGATACGGAAGTGGTAATCCAGATATGAGATGTCCGCCCCTGGCAGATTTAAGCTTTCCGCTCCAGAAGCTCCTATTTTTAACTTTAAGGTTAACTAGTTAGTTAGTTAGTTAGCTAATTAGCGGAACTTCCGTGCAACGACGGACATCTCACCAATTTGCTCCTCCAAGACGACAATCAATCTAAAACGTTCAACCTGTATAAATAGTTCTTCTTGCACTCAATAGGAGATCCCATAGATAGGATAATTGGGGAAAATAAATACCCATAGACGATACGTTGTCGAGGAGATGGACCCAGAATCGCCCCCAGCCACCACGAGGGCTGGTGTGCTTCATCAATATGTATGGGCTATATATCACACTTACTTACTTCTGATAATTACCCAGCTCTCCCTTCAACCTTCAGAACGCAAACTGACGGCGGTTTTCAGTCAGCAGGCCTCAATACGTTTGAGTACAAGTCACTCACTGCCAGCAAGGCGAAACCTCATGCATTGCTACTGATTGCGGGGCTCTCAGACGGTTTATGTACCGTTCCATTTATGAATGATCTGGCTGTCTCTCTCGAGTCATCAAACTGGTCCGTGTTTTTTGTTCTGCTCTCGTCATCGCATACCGGATGGGGGATGAGCAGCCTTGATAAGGATGTGGAAGAGCTGGGACGATGTATCGACTACGTTAAAGCCCTAAAAGCACGTGAATATCAGGGTGAAGCCGCCAACGAACCTGGTAAGGTTGCAATAATGGGGCATTCGACGGGAAGTCAAGATGTTCTGCATTATCTCTACACCCAAGCCCCAGAGCAGACCAGACCAGCAGTAGATGGCGCTATTCTCCAAGCGCCAGTCTCCGATCGAGAGTCCACTCTTTCCATACTCGAAACCGGTACTGCCAATGACTCCGCGGAGGTTGTAAACGAAATATTTTATGAACTGGTTGACGTTGCAAAGTCCAACCTAAATGAAAAAGATAACGGCTATATCTTGCCCATCTCAATGACATCACGCATAGGGTTTCCGTCAAGCGTTGCGGTCAGCAGCAAGCGATTCTTGAGCCTAACCAGCCCAGATAGCCCAGAATCACCACTGGAGGATGACCTGTTTAGTTCTGACCTTGAAGACAAACGGCTGCAAGAGACATTCGGCATGATAGGGAAAAGAGGCCACTTGAATGGATCAATCCTTGTGTTGCCTGGAGGCTCTGATGAATACATACCGGAATGGGTGGATATGGAAAGTTTGCTCAAGAGGTGGGAAACCGCTACTAAGGCGGGCAGTGATAATCCTGCTATTTGGAATGAGAATAGCGGCGTTGTCCCTGGAGCAAGACACTCCCCTCAAGGGAAGTGGCAAGTTAAACCTATACAGGACTTGCTATCGAGAGTCCAGAAATTCCTTGCCGGACTCGAACAATCTTGATATGCCCCCAAAGCTAGGTATAATAGAAGTTTCTTGAATCTGTTTTATTGGGCATTCTATTTCGACATATTGACGCAGGTATTAAAAGTCTCTAATAACATGTCAGGTCAGAACCTCGTAGTGTAAAAAAGGACAACCTTCCCCCATTGATAACAGTGCCTGTAACCTGACCCTCCGATGCCCCCATAATTCGCCGTGCACGAAGGAAAATAACCCTTTAAAAAGTGGGGAGACAAAAAGATAGAAATTGGAAAGGCCATCTCAATTACATTAAACCTTGAGCCACAAAGTGAAAACACCCTTGAGATACTCGACAATCTCCTCACCGCCGAGCTTGCTCTCGCCGTAGACACGGTCGACAAAGGTAATAGGGCATTCCTCGACCTTGTATCCCATTGCCTTTGCACGAACCATCATCTCCATCTGGAAGGTATATCCTTTGCTCTCGGTAACTTTGATCACTTTCTCCAGAACCGGTTTCTTGTAGAGGCGGAAGCTACCAGTCAGATCGCTGACACCTGGCATCAATGCAACATCGGCAATTAAATTAGCTCCACGGGATGTGAGCTTTCGGACCAGGTCCCATCCATACACACCGCCGCGCAAGTTTCCACGCGAAGCGTATCTAGTTCCAGTGACAATATCGGCCTTGGTGCTTTCCTGAATCTTGATCATCTCCGGGATGAATTTGGGATGGTGGCTGAAGTCCGCGTCCATTATAATAATGAAATTTCCAGTAGCGAACTTAAGGCCGTGGACATATGCGGTTCCAAGGCCAAGCTTGCCTTCACGAGGCTTCAATACAATGTGTTGCTCGCCATAGGCAGCCTGGAGCTGCTTTGCAATCTCGAGTGTACCATCTGGGGAGCCATCATCAACTATAATAACTTCCCAGTTAAGCTTGCTAAATAGTTGTAAATTATCCCGTTAGCATGTCAATTCTAATGTGGAATTGGTGCAATAAATTAGAGGGGCTAGATAAGGGGTGAGGAGGGGGGGATGCTAGCAGCCATTGGGAGACTCGACACTCACTTCTCACGGAAAGTCTTTTCAATCAGCCAGCAAATGATTGGAAGGTTTCGGCGCTCATTGTAGGTAGGCAGGATAACGGAGTACTTGTTTGCAGGCGACATCTTTAAATGCGAGGGAATTGGTGTTTGCTCGAACTGCGATTCGGCTTCTTGGTCCACGGCTTCTAGGGTTGGTCGATATCGAGGGCCCCGGCCGGGCATGCGGAACTCGCTATTACGCTATTAGACAATGCGACCAGCAGAAAGAAAGACGGGAATTAGCAATGGAGAGAGTGTGTGTGGCCTCAAAGCAAGTCTGCAGAAGCTCCCTTGTTGATGGCTTGCTGGCTTGTTTGATGCTTTGCATGTCTTTCTCCCTCCCAAAGAGAGAAAAGTGATGAAGTAATCAGGGGGCTCACGTGGTCCGTGCACTCACCGCCTGGCAGAAACCCTCTTCTTTCCGTCCAAGCTTTCCATGACTTCAACCTCTTGGGCCAGAGTGTGCTGGGAGCAGGATGGACACAGGCTGCTGCAGTTCAAAGAACAGAGGATAGAGAGAGAAAGAGAGAAAGAGGAAGTGTGTGGCATGTGAGTGTATATGTTCACCATGGAACCCTCCGGCTCACAGCATCGGCGGAATGTGTCTGTAAAAGGTATGTCTGCTCATCCTGTTTGACCTAGAGCAGTGCAGACTGACATGATGGCCCAGCTACTCGGCCGCGTAGCTCAACAAAGGGACCGTTAGATATCCCAGATGAGTACGGTTTTATCTCCTTATTAAACGCTCAGATTGGCGTCTCTGACGAATTTTGCGTCTGATAGACCAAATACCCGTTCTCCAACTCCAGCCGCCGCATCTGGGAATCGAGACTCCAAGACCAGTTCATTGCCATTCCACCCTGCAAGAGACTTAATTGCATCACCCAAGGATAGCTCACATATCCAAGTGACCCAGAACTTCTCCTTCCTGCGCCAGCCTGAGATATTTCACCCTCTCTCGCAGTTGGAAATACCCCTACCCTTCCGTTCAGAGTTCCCAAGCTTGCTGCCCGGTCAGCCGTTGGAATCGGCACTACAACAGCTTGATGACTTATGCAAAAAAGGCCATTACCTTCCCGCAGCACATTTTGCCGCTACGATCCTAACCTCCAGCCTGATAACTTCCACTGACTATTCCGCGATATTTTCCCTCTTGTATACTCGCCTAACCTGTCTTCTGCTTACGGGAAATACTCTCCTAGCAGCAGAGGAATCAAAAGCCCTGCAAGATTTGAATTCTTCATTCTACTATGTAGACGTCAAACCTGATCTTCCAAAGGAGGACGGCAGCTCCCAGGAACCCCCGGAAAGAGCTCACCTTGCTCCCTGGCCTCTTCGTGTTATTGCCGTAAGACTGCAGAGTATTGGGTTTAGTGATACCAGGAGAGGTATATCTGGACTTTATGACCTTGGATTAGAAGCTAGGAGACATATCATACGTCCTGATGTCGGGGCTGAGGAAAAAGCACTGTGGAAAGCCAGACTTGGTGATCTAGGTATCCGTGTTGTTAACGCCTTGGTTGAAATGGGTGACTTGGAGGCTGCCCGCCGGTCTCTGGCTAGTATGGCATCACCATCCAAGAGTGACGCCCACAGACTGCAACAAAGAGCTCTTTTGCACCTAAGGGTAGGAGATGTAGATTCTGCGAAGGATCTATTTCTAGTGTTTCTAACCCGTCAGCCAACATCGTTGAGCCGTTACTAAAGATGGCCGAGGGTAAATTCGATGAAGCTGTCACTGGTTGGAACGACCTTCTAAAAACCTACAGTGGCACGGATGACGAGGTTCTCATCAAGCAGAACCTTGCAGTCTGCCTTTTGTATGTTGGGGATCTAAAACAGGTAAGGCCAAACTTCTTTTTAACTGAGATACCCATGTGTAATTTTTTTTTTATTTAATTTATTTTTGGGAATTTCTTTTTTTATATCAACCTAGAGGAAGGCTAACTAACTCCTGCTATCAAGTCACGCGAAATCCTGGAGTCGCTTGTTGATGACCACAACTCTTTCCAAAGCCTCACGTTCAATCTAGCCACCGTGTACGAACTTTGCTCGGAGAATTCAGGGGCCCTCAAGGCAGCATTGGCAGAGCGGGTGGCCGAACATCCCCAATCAGAGCATCGCAACTGGGAAATACCAAATGGGGCCTTTAAGATCTAAACCTCTTGTTGGAGTGTATTGCTTTTCTTTTTTTTCATTTACTTAATTTTTATTTTTTCCTTCGTTTTTTGACTCATATTTATCATATCTTTCGTTGAAAAATGGCCTGTTTGCGTGCATTAGTCCAATACCCTAGTATGGTTAACCACCTATCGCCTTCATGGCTGGGACTGTCATACCTTCAAAACCCAGGCCGTTCAATTCCACAATGGAGCCGTCCCTTTTGGCAAAGCAGCTACCACCACTGGCAATGGATTATGGGCTCTTGGCATTCGGATGCCAGCTGGATAAATGCTCGTTCACGCAGCCTTGGGCTTCCTAATCCGGATTACGGCCTTGTCACCTTCTCTTCGCCATCCGATGCCTTCCAACTTGACCAATTCCTCCCACGTGCAGCCGTCTGGCGAACCTGTGCAACTTTCGATGATAAAGCGTATGTCTGCCGTCAAATAAGTTTTCGCGATAGCCTTGAGGGCCCTGCGTCGCATATAGGAATCAGACCAGCTCATCAGTGACCTCGTATACCCGTCCACATGCCTCCCGGATTTCCAGTAGAGAACCCAATTGTCATGCAGCAAGGCAGAAACGATATTATCGACAGTGATGTTGTAATATCCAAAGGCGGCTTTAGACTTTGCGCGGAGTTCGAATGCAAGGTTGAGGTCAGAGCGCCGGCAGACATAGTCGAGAATGAGGTAGGAGGTAAACTCGTGCAAATCGGATTCACTGAGGGCGCTCGACGGTTCGTTCAGCTCATGAAGCAAACGCCTCAGTGGCACATAATAGGATGGAGGGTGCGCGGCAAGGATTCCCATTCGAATGCAGAAAACGTGGACATGCTGTGCAAATTCCAACGGGGTCTCGGACGCGGTTGCAACGACGCCTTCTCGCAGTTTGCGGAGTGATAGAAGCAGCACTGAGAGGTCCTTTGATGCTGAATCAGACAGGGTCTCAGGTCGAGAGGACTTGTTTTGTGGTGCCTGGTTGGGCGGAGATTCTTTATTAGCGGTGGAAGCGCCAGCCACTGGCGGATTCTTGGTTGCATCTTCGGTCGAATACTTGGGAAGGGAGGCAAAGGCTGCATCGATGTCACTTGAGTAGTCGTTGCAGAATTTCAAGTACCGCTCCATGATTCTCTCATAGTAGGCGAACTGTGCCTTCACGTTGAGCAGCCTGTTGAAGCAGAGAACAGTTTAGCTACCACCACCGCCGCCGCCGCCAACGCGATAAAGAAAAACAATAGAAGGAAAGAAGCAAAACGTTATATGGATATTGGGGGGCATCCTACACGGTATCTCCCTTAGAAACGAACCCTGCCTGCTCTAATGGATCGACCACCGGCGGTCTCAGTCGACTTCTGGAGGGAGAGGAATTGCTCGACCGCGGGCCCTCCATGGCTCGAACTAGATGAAGAAAAAAGACAAGACGTGAGCACTCGAACCACCCAGCCGTGAACAGACGCGACCCTCGCTGCCCGAGTCGCAGCTTTTGGCTGTCTTCCTCGTCCGCGTCCGCGTCCTCGTCGTCGTCGTTGTGTCTTTTCTTGCTTACCGGCGACTCTCTCCCGCCATGACCTCATGCGCGCCGCCAGTTTGCACTGTTTGCAGACTTTCACGTGCTGATAAAGAAGATGTTGAGGAAAAGATGTTGAGATAAGAAAAGACAACAAAGCTTGAGGGCTTCACAGATCTCTCTCCTGTGCTGCTGGGCTGCTGTTGCTGGTTGTTGGTATCAAGGATCCAGGAAGAAGCATGTTGTGAGAAGAAGAAGAAGAAGAGGACAGCAAAACAAACAAACAGAAAGAGAAAATGTCTCTTCTGCAGCGCCGAGCAGTCACCACTGCTGCCGCCGCCGCCGTCTACAAGAAGGAGGAGGCAGAGACATCGCAGCACCAGCAACAGACAAAGACAGAGACAGAGGCAGAAGTGCTGGAGCAGGAGAGCTGGACTGCAACAGTCCACTGGGATGCTCTGCCTCGCTGGCTGCAGGATAACCACCACATCCATACCGGCTACCGGCCGGCCTCTGCCTCGTTCCTGCGGAGCTTCCACTCGCTGACCTACGTCCACAATGAAACCGTCAACATCTACACCCACCTGCTGCCGGCTCTCCTTACCCTCCCGACGTCGTTCGTCCTCTACCAGGCCCTCTCGCCACGGTACCACACGGCAACTCCGGCAGACATCGTCGTGTTCAGCTGTTTCTTCGCTGGTGCGGCGTTCTGTCTTGGGATGAGTGCCTTATACCATACGATATCAAACCACTCGCCGTGGGCTGCTTACATCGGCAATGCTTGCGACTACCTCGGAATAATAGGTCTGATCACTGGCAGCTTTATCCCCAGCATCTACTACGGCTTTTACTGTACACCACAGCTCCAGAGACTCTACTGGGGCATGATCGTGGTTCTCGGAGCCGGGTGTGCAGCCGTCGCGACAATCCCCCGTTTTCGCAAACCGGCGCTGCGACCGTTTCGAGCCGCCATGTTTGTAGCATTGGGCCTCTCTGCTGTGTTCCCCGTTACGCACGGCGTAGTGGTGCTTGGATTCAGCCAGGCGCGCCAGCAGATTGGGCTGGACTGGCTGATAACTCAGGGGGCCCTTTATATCATCGGCGCAGCCATATATGCTGCCAGGGTGCCTGAGTGTTTGCATCCGGGCAAGTACGACATCATCGGGCACTCGCATCAGATATTCCATGTCCTGGTTGTCCTTGCGGCCAGCGCCCATCTGACTGGCCTCCTGGCGGCCTTTGACTACCGGCACAGCCTGGCTACTCAATGCTGAACGACTGACCTAAAGAGATGACTGTCAAAAACCACCCTCCAGCACACCAATGACCTATGTAAATTATAGCTATTAGACTATTAATATTGATAATAATATCGATACTCCCACCCACCGCTGCCTTCTCTTGTCTCTCTCAACCAGCAACCCAACACAATGGCGCTCTATTCTCGTATAGTACGGAGTATCATCATAGCAACAATAATGAGTTGACATGCCTCTGCCTCCTGTCGGCATTTTCGGGTGTTTCGTCCAGTCGCAAGCTGTGCTGGACCTCGGCATTTCCCCTTCTTGGCCTCCCCAACGTCGCCTTTCTTGTACACCGCATGCTTGCCTCGGAAGCCGGCCTGCATCTTCGCCCCGTCTACTCCGTACATCTCGACTCCTTATAGATTGTGTATACACCGTTTTGCCTTGTGCTTGCTATTTACCCTCCTTTGTTTTTACGTATAGTTATCCCCACTTTACCTAGCTACTCCTGTACGCACCCCCCGAACGCAATCATGGCTCCTCAAGACCGTCTGACCCAGGTCTCCGCGCACCTCAACTACCCCCAAGGCATGCTTGCTGGTCAGGTAGCCATTATAACCGGGTCAGGACAGGGCATAGGGGCAGAGGCTGCTAGGCTTTTCGCCAACGAGGGTGCCAAAGTTGTCGTCGCTGACCTTGACAGCTGTCAGTAAGACCATATCCAATATTCAACTAGAACCAATGAATACCTTATGAGGTATCCTCGGTAGACACTGGAACAAAAGACAGAATATGCTCATACATCAATGATACCATATAGCCAAGGCCGAGGCCGTTGCCAAAGCAATCAATGATGCTTCCCCTGGCAGAGCAATTGCCGTTGCAGGAGACGTACAGGATGGAGCGTACCTGAAGAGACTCGTACAAAGGGCCGCTGAGTTCGGAAACGGAAAGATCCATATTATCGTGAACAACGCTGGATTCACCTGGGACGGAGTCATCCACAAGGTGCCGTATACCCCCTCGAAGTTGTACCCGTTGATTTTTTTTCTTTTTGGATATTTGTATGGACTCAGCTGGTTGACAAACCAAACACATTATAGCTTACTGAGAAGCAATGGGACACCATCATTGCTGTTCATGCCACTGCTCCTTTCAAACTCGTTCAAGCTGCTGCTCCATACTTCCGGGTAAAGGACGGTGAACCAAGGATAATTGTGAACATCAGCAGCACCAGTGGAATCCATGGAAACGCGTATGTCACATCCATTCCCTCTCTGGCTTGAAAAGAGAATCAATGAGTAAAGAAAAGGTTCTAACTACGCATTTCCTTAGTGGACAAGCAAACTATGCGGTTGGCAAGGCAGGTATGGTCGGTCTGACCAAAACCATTGCTAAGGAATGGGGACCAAAATTCGGTGTGCGAGCCAATACCATTGCCTTTGGATTCGTCCTCACCCGATTGACCCAAGCAAAGGAGACCGGGGCCTTCATCACCACTCCAGACGGCGAGAAGGTTGCTCTCGGCATCCCCGGCTCTCAGCTGCCTACCCAGACCAAGGAGTCTCAGGAGGCATACGCTGATATTCCCCTTCGACGAGCGGCGAGTGCAACGGAAGCCGCGAGGTCTATTCTTGGTGTCTGCAGCCCACTGTTTAGCTATGTTAATGGCCAAACCATAATGGTCACCGGAGGAAGGAATATGTAGACAACAGGAAGGCGGGCGGAGTCGTAGAACAAGGCACACCCTTCCCCGAT
>NW_003315407.1:0-17498 GCF_000151505.1 Trichophyton verrucosum HKI 0517 | reverse complement strand
TACTATATATATATATATATATATATCCCGGAATAGAGGTAATCATCCGGATCTGAATCTCATCCTTCCGCCCATCTCGGGTACTCTGGCGCGATGAGCTGGAGAGCTGCTCTGCAGCAACCTCTTTTGGTGTCACAGCCTTGCGATCGGGGCTCTGACTTCTTCATGGGCATGAAGCATGGACTCAAAACGAGAAGAGATGCATCTTTGCATGGATGTCGGAACGAAGATGCGTTTAATCTATCCTGTGTTAAACAAGGAAATATATTATTGTCTGCGCATTGCTGCACCTCTCCAGCAGCCCCTTGAGCTCGTTGATGGAAAACTTCTCTGAGTTCACCAATTATATGCTCCCCCCAGGTGCTGTTTTGCATTTGCCTTCACGGGGAAACATGTCCATGTCACTCTGCATGGCATGGCAAACTATATCTCCCAGGGATGCGCGCTCAAATCCCAGCCTTTCAGTCTCGCTGTGCCAATAATTGATTTCTAATCCAACGGGAAGAGAGGTAACTATTTCTGCCTAAATATCGCCCCCAATGGCTCTCGAGATGCTTTCACACCTATGTTCCTAGTTCATTCATCGGCACTGATTAAAACATGATACCACTCCTACATACGAGTTGCTCCAGATACACAAGTTGCCCAAAAACCCCATACGCCTCCATCATATCCCATCGCTCATTAACTAGTTAACCAAAAGAAAAAGAAATGACAAACATTCATGGATCTGCCCACATGGGGCCCTGCATCGCTCAATGACTTCCACGAGGTGCTGTCCCACATCAGGGGGATATCAAATGACGTCGCGAGGCCGGGATGGTGAATCCTTCAGCACAGGCGCGAACTCAATAACCGAAACACGACGTTGGCAAGCAATAGTGGAATTCCTTGGACATCATCAGTTTCCATGCCAAAGCTGAGTGTTGAGAATTGCTCACTTCAGATCACTACTTGTTCGCCCCTTGCTTTTGCTGATTCCTTCTGCCCCTTCACCATCTCCAGCTGCAGATAATGGACGAGCCCGAGGATGCCGCAGTATGCCAGGAGATAGCACATCCACTGACTGCTGGTTGGCTGTATCATAGCAAGTGGTTCAAGCATTGTGGTGGTAGTTTGGACTTTTAGTTTTCGACAACAATTTCTGGGTGACTGTATTTCCGGTTGTGATTTGAGATACAGGGACTTGGTCTTCTTTTGGCCCCAGCCCAGTGTTCGATATTTATATTTTAACCTACCGCCCTGCTACTGCCATGAGCCGCTGATCACCGTGCTTATTGCACATCGGGTGACAAGGCTGAAAAGACGGGTGCAACCTGCATGGCTAAGGCTGAGGGGGCCATGACTATCTATAGCCCCCACAGCCATCGCCATGGCTGCCTTACCCTGCCTCCCCCAGACTTCCTGTCTACAAACGTCATGTACCAGCTCCGTACCGATGCTATGAAAATGCTGACTGGGTCACTGTTGCAATAAGTTAGAAGCCAGAGAGCACCGAATCGCATATGTCTCCCATAATCCCTGATCAAGTCTCGTCTAGTATTCCTAGCCTAGGCTGGTATTCTACTGCCTGTTTACCCCAGATAATGGCTGTATTAAAGCACTCATATACGCCGGCCCCTCAAGAGAATACCCCCAAACTGATTGCCATTTCTTACGACTCCCAGTCTCCCTTGGCTGGCGTTGGTATATATAATATCGAGCCTTCAACATCTTGGGCAGGATGCTCTCTAGACTTGGGTGGACAGAGTTCGCATTATGGATTCTCCTACCGCTCTATCTACTATACATCATGCAAAGATGGTTTGCACTAAGGGTTGTTGTTAAGATACCTCCATTGGGCTGGTCTAAGGTGCCTTACATTGGACACTCTCTGTCCTTTCTTCGAGGAGGAGCTGAACTGCACTCAATGTTCGAGTAAGTAATCAATATTACCGCCCATAGATCAGTAGATGCTAATCATTAACTGCAGGCCATATCGCAAGACTACAACCCCTGTCCATTTTAACATATGTGGAACCGACCTGTTTCTCATAAATTCACCCGAAATTGTCAGGAAAATTGCCAACAAACCTCACATATTCATGGAAGGTGCTCTACGGGGTGATTTTGCTTTGAAGGTGCTTGATCTTCCTAAGAGCGCAGCTCAAGTACTAGGCAACGACAACTCTGGATCTGCCCTCCGGCCGTTACCTGGAAGTACTCTACCACCGGACAGACGTATCGTAAGAATGCAGCATGAAACGACATTTAACCTATTAACGTCTCCATCCGGTATACATATGTTTGTTCTTCAATTTACCAACTTCATGGAGAAGTTGATCCTTTCTAATGGGATAGGAGAGCAATGGGTCGAACTACCCGATTTATTTCATTTTATTCAAAACCTTACCTCTACAGCCATGATGAATGCTCTCTGTGGTCCTCGACTCGTTGGAATGAACCCCGGATTTGTCGACGAGTTCTGGACTTTTGATCTCAACATTCATTACCTCAACCTAGGTATTGCTCCCTTATTCAGGGCTGAAAGTGTCAAGGCTCGTGACACATGCATCAAAGCTCTTATAGAGTGGAAGAAAAACGCCATCCAAGACTCAGCAGATAAAGAATACCCTGAATCATTGCTCTGGGATGAAATTTGGGGGTTCAAGATCATGCGGGATAGAGATGATATGTATAGTCGTTTCCCCGAATACTGTAACGACCAGGCTCGCGCAAGTGCTGATCTAGGCATCCTTTGGGCGTAAGTAACCCATCCCAGCCCTTCATGATTATATACGATAGCTTTCTAGGACTAAGTCTGGCTTAGATGCAACGATAACCTCATTCCTGTCGGCTTTTGGCTAGTCCAAAGAATTCTCAACTCTCCTAACTTACGAGAGCGTTTCATGAAAGAATTTGATAACGCAAGGCTGCCCTCACAACCAGGAGACATTCTCCCTCGTTTCAATACACATATTCTTGCAAAGACCCCTTTTCTTCAGTCTACATATCATGAAGTCCTACGGACCCAAGTAACCAGCTTCACAGCACGCACCGTTCGTCAAGACTGCCAAATAGGAGAATATATGTTTCCTAAGGGTTCTGTCACCCTTTCATCATCATGGGGTGTCCACAACAACCCGGATCTCTGGGAATCTCGGCCTGGCGCACAGGAACATCCTGTGGAAGAGTTTTGGCCGGAACGATTCCTTGTTTGTCCATATGATAGGGCGGCAAGAGAAGGAAAGTCTTTCCCAGAATCTGGAAAAGAGCCAGAATTTTCATTGAAGGGACTAGATGGCACGTTCTTCCCCTTTGGAATGGGCCACAATGCGTGCCCAGGCCGTCACTTTGCTACCCATGCAATCCTCAATATAGCGGCTACAATCCTGTCTGTATTCGATTTTGAGCCCATTGATACCTGGGCAGGTGGGGGTATGGACTACACGACATTCGGGTATACACCCGCTAGGCCGTTGAGGAAGATACCCTTTAAAATACGACGAAAGATACTCCCAGTGGCAGTAGAAGATAGATGCCGTTGTTAGAATCTCAACCTAGTCCGCCGTTCGAGCCTTTGGCTCATTTTCCTGGGCTAATGATTATGATAGTGGCATTACCTATTCTCAGTCTATTCTACCCCAAAAGCCAACTGGGTGAAGCAGTATAAGTATAGTTATTTGAGACGTACCGCAGGTCACTCCCTACTTTATATTTACTACACAAGCAGTTCGAGACTTCAAGACGTGCACATATTTAAGCATATAAAACCACTTATGTGTATACATAGATAACTAGATTTCAGTTTCCATTGTTAGAAATATCGAAGGATGAAGATAACAGAGTCTGTAATAAATACTGTCAACAGTTCAAAGAGCAATATCCCGTTTTGCTACATAGGTGATGACGTTGAACATGACTCAGTGTGGCTTACATGGTTCTTGAGCAAAGTTGGACAGCATCGGCTTGAAACTTCAGCTGGAATAATATTCTTTCGGTGCCATATGCTGTCCAATGATTCCAGAATTTCGGTATCAAACTCTGTAATGGACATAAAAAAGGCAGTTCAGTAGGTGTCAAATCCCTCCTCGGCCAAAGCCGCTTCCCAGTCATGAGATAAGCTCTGATTACTGCTTATCATCCAGATTCCTTCACGGTATCGGCCGTTTTTAGCCCGTACGGTTTGTCCGGTTTATCATTACTCCCGTGGGGACGAATAAGATTTATCGGTACATGTTGAGGCATACATATTGACATATGCGAGAAACGATTGCCTTCTGGGAACTTTTGGAGCATGTGTTCCTTTAAAAGGGCTGCTGCATTCTGGTTGACTGCATTTTGATTTGCTACTTTGCTTTCTGACGTGAAAACAAGCACTAAGAAGATCTTTATGATGTTCATAACGCTCCAAATCCTCGGATCAACCCCTTGGCAAAATTTATGGCTGGAAACACCCATTGATCTCGCGTAGCGGTGTAGATCACCAACCCTAGTTCGAAGAGGAAAGACCCATGTTTTATTCCTATGCTAGCACTAAACCGCAGACTGAAACATTACTGCCCGCATGATAGTAAATTAAGTAACGCGTCAAGTGAATATTCCGTCTTCTAATGTGATTCATAACCACTGAATCCTTGCTGGGGATAATTCAGCAAATCATGCCAATGATCCTTTGGAACGCAGTGTATCGTGGTAACAGTTTTCATTATCATGTCCCGGACGAAGGCAAGGTTTCTCCCAGGAAAATGGGATCAAATGATATAATCACCCTGAATTAACGCCTTGAAGGAGCTAGCCCAGCGGCTGTGCTCCGGAACCTGGCCAGGTTGTCAGGACATTGAATATCTGGTGATAAGGAACGTATTCCAAGCCTCCTTTATGAATAACTATTCGGATATTCCAGCTTCCATATAGGTCATGGTCGTCAAGCAGCTGAAGGAAATCAAGGCAATAGAAAGATCCCACATATGGTGGGTCAGTGAGGGTTTTTCAGTGTCTGTTCGAACTAGTTGCAAGTAATCAGACGCTGTCACCCGATGGATTCCCAAGCCTGCAAGGATGCTGTTGTGTACGCAAAATGCCAAAAGATTACTCCATATGTCAGCTCATAATGTAGGAATTTGTGAATTATCCGAGGTCTTTGGATACTTCTCTTCTGCGGCTGAATGCTGTCGTTAGTGATCTCGCTCTCAAGAAGGATATGAACCAATGACAGCCCCTGAGAGTTGAATAGCTTAGCGCATATAGAGATATTCCAGATGTGGAATCACCCGGCGAACAATTTTAAAGCAATGATACTACCGGGGTTTGCCCGGTACTGCTAAATAAACGGCCATAAAACGTCCTTTTTGGGATAGCCCTCGTCACTTATTATTCCCTGCACCATTGAAGCCACATTTTCAAAATGGAATCATGGTGTTGCTGAGCCCATCCTACACTGGGTCAGGAGGATCAAGCAAGGTCTAGGGAGTCGGGAACGATTGGATGAGTGGTCTGGTGGGTATGCAGGCTGACGCACTGAAATAATTGGCTCCATGTCCGCTTCTGAGTAACTATTTGGGAGTTTAGAATACAATGGGTGAACGGAACTAAAGAACGAGGATAGCGCGCCTGGAGTCTTGATAATTATGCTGCGTTGTGGAAAGAGAAGTGGAAAACGGAAAAAATAAAAAAAATAAAAAAATAAAAAAAAAAGCCGGTTTATTAAACGAGAATGCCAAGGTTTAGCGGCTGAATCATATACTTCCTTGGCATTTTAGAACCTTAACTCGAGGCTTGTGCTTTGCTTAGTCAGCGTTCTAGCTTTTTTTTTTTTCTTTCTTGTTTTTCAGCTTTTGCTCGAGGATAAATGATATAATGATAATGGGCAGTACTCCGTCCGTACGGAGTAGTGTGATGCTTGTGATGCTGGCGATGCTCTCAGAATAATGGAAAATGGGGGCGGTTGATTTGCCGCGAAAAAGCCCTTGGCCCCGCCTACCCTGGCTGGCTCAAAAAGGCATATCTTGACCTCTATATGGAGTAATACTTACATGTCTTATTATTGTCTCGTGAGCTACGGAGTACTGGCTTGACTATCATCTCCATCACTGAGCATAATATACTGTGCGGCTACTGGTTACAAAGGCATATTAAGCCACCATATCGGCTCACTCTCCCGGCCACGTAATCATTTTCCTTCTTCTTCCTTCTCCTTCTTCTTCTTCTTCCTTTTCTTCACGCCTTTCTCCTTCAAGACGGGGTCGGACTTTCTCCTTGGTTCACGAAACGAGCCCGGCGGCCCCCTGAGGCGAGGAGCATGGGAATAAGCTTAATCAGCGCACCCGAGGTCCCACCAGCTTAAAGCTAAATTTGTTTGGCCCGAGCCAAACCACGCGAAGCAGTTTTCGAGGTGATGATGATTCGTGCCCGGTCTTCGTAACCAGCAGAATGAGGCACTCTTCAGCTTGATGTCAAGCTATCTTTTGCGAAAGAGGTATTACTCCCCACTTTTCCGGCCCCCCTCCCCCCTTTATAATTATGATTCCGTCTGCTGGGCCTATCAGGTCAGGTGCTCCAGTCCTCCTTTTTCCGTTTACCTTCGTTGACATGGGAAGACCGTGGCATGACACCCCGAATGAAATGTGGCTGGCGTCTCCGCTAGTCAGCGCCTCATTCAACCTGGGGCACTGGGCAAGTAAGCTTTCGTCGAAGGTCTTAACCGGAAACATGGGGTGTTAGAGAAACTTTTGTTCTGACGAGCCAAAGATACGTGCATGGAAACATAGGTTAGCCAACTTCAAGTTCGGTCCCAAATGCACCTGACATGAGAGATTTAAGAAAATTTTCGAACAGACTTATCAAGTAGTCTCCCTACAGCCATCTTACAGCATATTTTAAAGTGACGATCAGCCCCTGAAGGCCTACCGTCTGTCCAATCATATTACCCCGAAATGGTATAGAATGAAGGGGAACGTTTAAGTTACTCCTGAAAAAGAGGGCAACCAGTTGTTATTCAACGCAATTCAAAGGCCAGCAGCTAGTAATGTTGACTCAGTCTTCTATGAAGTGCGCGTGTGCTGCTGGGTTGCCACCGGTCAGAATGCATTATCCTGTCGCCTTTGATACTCGGGCGGGCAGAGAGCACTCTTTCTTGGATTTTCTTGCCATCCGTGAACCTATAAGAATCTAACTTCCCCCCGTGTCCAGCCAAACATCGTACACAAACCTTCACTTGGCGAGCAAGGATCACTGTTACATCTAAAGCATTTCTCCACCGTAAGATCTTAGCTCCACATCGGTTTCCCGAACTGGCAAACACCAATCACAGGTATGCAGGGAGTGTGGTACCAACGTGGTATCAACGTGGTTTATTCCCTGGATGCTGGGCTGAAAGTCTGCAACGATCATGCATGTCGACGGGAACGAACACCTCATACCTTGTTGTCTGGTCTATACGCATATGTTTTCCGTCCTTCAGGACTTGAGACTACCTTCACACTTCGGGATATGCTCGACGGCATTCCTCCTCGCTACAACTATATTACATTAGACTGATGCCCCGTAGATTGGTCAAGCTTTGATAAGCCTTACTTTTCTTAGTGGAATGTGCTGCCGAGGCGAAAGAAGTCTTTTAGCTCTTCTTATTATCAAAACCACTAAGCAAGGGTCCCCTGCCGATACCAAAGTCGAAAGCCTGGACGTAAAATGCACAATCAAAAAAAATATCAGACACATCTTCCCCGTACCTCCTGAAGGTGTTTTTCCCGAGCGTTTGTAAATCTACCAATAGAGATATAATCATACATGAGCAGGAACTAGGATGCCTTGTTATTCGACGCAATATTCTCCGTCTATGTGGAGATCCTGGTGAAAGTCTGGATGGGCGTGCCTCGTATTTTAACGATTCGTCGTGGTCGGTCCAGGATGATCGCCACAGAAAGCGAAGCGAGCATACATAGTTAAGCTTCGCCCAATTGACATCAAAACCAGACATCAGCTTGCGTACCATATTCCCCTCCATCGCGATCGATGTACCTTACACCCACACTTTGCCCTAAAGTGCGAGATACGCTGGTCCTTGAGCACTGTGCACTTAATACCCCAAACTGCAATTACTTCCGTAGAGTGTTATGTAGTCATTGATAACAGCACGCCATATGTGTCTAACATACGCATATAATGCAGTGCTCGTATATCACTCGGGTACCTCTGTTGAGACCATAAAGCCCACCCACCTTTTCCGCTCTATTATCCACATATGTCCCGATATTCAGCTCTATTCATACGGAGCCCCTTGTTGATATTGTAGCGCTTTCAATGTAGGCATGTAAAACAGGATTAGGAGGAGCCGGACATCCTCCAGGTAATAGTGTAAACATGGTCTCTCGTGCCTCCTCATACACCGATATTCCTCCAGACTAATATTCCTTTTTGAGCGGTGAAATACCTCCACCCAAAAAAAAAAAAATCTCCTCTTGTGCTCTATCCCCCCTTGAATTATAGAAAATATTGTTTAGAATCAACAACCCACCCCTTTTCTCAAGGCTTCCCCTTTACGGAGTACACACTGCTTAGTCACTAGCTCACGTGATGTAACTAACTCCACTCGAATAAGTGTTTATTACAAAGCAAACCTTAAGAAAATTAAAGTTGCAAATAAAAAACTTTAAAGACACTTCGAACGGACGGAACTTCGTATCAAAACTACATCAACAGCAGGCAGACGAGAGCAGTTTGAGAAGCATCTCAAAAAGAAAGGCCTGCGATGCATCCAAGTCCGATAGGTGACGTAGAGAATATTGATGAAAAGCTACTGCAGTCTCGATAATGGGCGCGAGACCGCGTTTTATTACCCCTTCCTTCAGCCTTGGATCGCCCGACCCACGAGAATCCTCACGCTGGGGACGGGCGGGACCGAGAACTCCTCGAGGTTGGCTTCCGCGGGCGCAGCCGGGATCTAAAGACAAGAGGCATGGAACATGCGGCTTGGTCCGATCACCAATGCATTACAATTATAAGTACACTTATAGCTCATTCGACAATGTATGTTCAGTACCGCCACCCCCCAGGAACGGCTCTGAAATACTGGGCGGGAGAGACAAACAGATACGAACAAGCTCGTATCTCCTTATACATATAAGTTCTTGAGCTCTGCTCCAAGATAGCTCTCTCTCAAAGGGTACCGAGACGGAAATGGCTTTTTCTTCAGCGCTTCAGAAGGCAGACAAGCAAACGGATAGGAGCCAAGGGTTGCACAATATTCACCACCAAGCACCTCCGAGTATCAATCAATCGCAAATGGAGTCAGCCACCGGCGGCCGTACTTCTCCACATCCTGTTCCTGTGAGAAGGTTGGACAATATCCGGGCCAGCTGTGACAACTGCTCAAGGTCGAAAGTGCGATGCAGCAAGGAGCAGCCGAAATGCCAACGATGCGTCCATCAGGGTGTTAGTTGCATATACAGTCCATCGCAAAGAGTACGGAGGAGGCCGTTACGAGATCCAATGGTAGAAGCCCCTCAAAGAAACAATTTGGCTAGGGAGACCTCCTTCAACAAACCAATTAGCAGCCATGACAGTCATATCATGAACAGCCTTCATCACAACGAACTTGGAAATCACAACGTCAACCATGACGACAAAATGCGAGATCGTGTCCATGGTTTCGACATGGATTTTGACAGAACACCAACCGCGGCAGACACTCACCAGGCATTTTCGGAGCCAAGCATGTTCCCAGCTGATGTCGACAGCCCTTGGGGAGGCCTGATTCCCACCTTTGATGAACCACCCCATCTCGCGTGGCAATTTGAACAACCTGGCCCCTTTTACGACCTGGACCCTCATTTCCCACCCCGATTCAACCGAGGCGAAGGCGCAAAGTCGCCTCAGTCGCCATTATCACACGTCAGATTCGATGAAAACACTACCGGCAGTAATAATAGCTACGGCCATCAATGCTCCGAACTAGCTACTTCCACCATTCAAAAACTCGACATCCCTATGATACCTTGTTCTTTAGCGTCTAACCATAACTCCACTACCTCTTCTGCTATGATAGCGGCCGCGGCTTCTTCAGTCTCGGGTACTTCAGGCACTGCGACCCCAATATTACCATCTCAGCCGAGCCAGGCTTCTAGGCGGGGGTCCCGCAGTTTTGAAATTATCCTGAGAGATAACCGTACCGCGCTGGAAGACATGCTTACCATTTTACAATGCCCATGCACGGTCAAGGCAGAACTTGTTTTCCTGGTAACTGCTGTATGCTCCCGTGTGCTTTCCTGGTATGAAGCCAGCCTTGAGCGTAGCAGCAGCGGCTGCAGTATTTCCAGTGCCGCAACAGCAAGCAATGCTTCAACTTCATCGAGCAGTACCTCTGCCGGATCAACAGCCGCCACCACAAGCTCCAATGCATCATCGTCCCCTTTCTTTGACTGGGTATCCATTCCATCCATCCGTATGGGGGCATATGCACTTGATCATGAACATTCACAACGCATGGTTGCACAATTAATACAAATAGAGTTGACGAAAGTGAAAGAAGTCATAGATGCATTTGCACGGACCTACTGTAACCGCAGTGATGGGCCTTCGAAATATGGATCCCACGGTCTTGTCACAGAAGACAGTGAGGACAAATTGCACCTGGCGTTGGAGGCGTTTTTGCGGAGCCGGCTGCGGGCAGCCGTGAGAGCTGCAAGGGAACACCTTAGTTAATATTATATAAAGGTCCGGTATTAAATTTAAGAGACATAATAGAATTCACAATCATAATAGTGTCACATTGAGTGTGTGTATGCTCCTGAAGATAATAATATAGTTGCAAAAAGAAACTACATCTTGCCCAGCATTGGCTGAGCAAAACGGAACAAGTTCTTCTTATCTAAGCTCCCTTTCAACTCCTGAAGCCGCTTCCAGTTCTGTCCGAAGCTATCGTGCGTTTCTTCATCCGTACCCATGAAACTAACATAGACAGGCTTCAGAGATTGCCCGGTACCCTTGATATCCGCCATCAGACCGTCAACCCAAGACTGGGCGTTTTCCATGCTGCCGGCTCCGTCAGGCACGGGCGCATTGATATGGAACAGGATATGTGGCTCGCGCGTGCCAAAGCATGTTCGGCTGTTCGGCTGTATCCCTTTCCCATGACCGACGTGAGAAAGTACATTGTACCGGCCGCCCATGGGGATAGCCTCTATATACTTGAGTAGTACTTCAACGACTTCTGGGGTGAATCGAGGAATAGAGACAGAACGTGAACAGACATCGGTGGGATCCTTGAATGGCTTCGATGTCATGGCTTGGAAATCCTTGAACGTCGCTATATAGATTATTCGTTTAGCAATTCAGCAATGATATGACTGGGTACAAGAACGAGGGGGCACCTACTCTCAGTGGTTGTATCTACAACGACAGTGGCCAGCTGCTTGAGTGTTTCCAGCCACTTTTTCCCTTCAGCAAGGTTGCTAGAATCAGCCCAAGTATAGATGAAGCTCATACCCAGCCCGACTTTAGACCTGTTGAAGCCGACTTGGATACCCAATGCATCCGGGACGCCTTTATCAAGCAGTTCCTGGAGTCTGTTCAAGGCCTGCCTGGTCTCCTCCCACTTGAACACGATGAACCCGCCCAGGATAGTTGGTATATGGTACACCTTGGCTGTGACCTCGACAATGGCTCCGAAGTTCCCTCCCGCTCCTCGGATGGCCCAGAGCAGATCGGATTCAGGCTTTGCTTCGACCAATGTGCCGTCTGCGAGGACGACTTTGGCAGCAAGGATGTTGTCTACGCCCAGTCCAAGATAGTCGTTGAAAGGGCCGTATCCTCCCCAGACGGCCCATCCGGTCCATCCAACATCGGCAGCCGTCCCGTTGGACGTGCAAAGACCGTGGGTGTTGAGGAATCCCACAAGGTTGCCAGACAGAATTCCTCCTCCGACGGTCACGGACTGTTTGTCTTCAGCCAGCGTTGCCTTATCCAGCTCTCGGACGTCGATAGTGACACTATCAGCAATGCATCCGCGGCCCCAGACGTCATGGCCACCTCCACGGATTGCGAGTGGTGGGCATCCATCACCGTCGGCCAGGTCACTGACAGCCCGAACAATCATCTGTACCTGCTCGACAGTAACAGGCCTGCATATCACCAGGGGTCGGGCGGTGATGAGCTTGTTGAAACACCCACGGAGGCGCTCATAGTGAGGGGAAGAGCGGGTATATAGCTTTAGAGAGCTGTCCAAGGATTTGAGTGTCTGGATAATTGGTTCTGTCCCCTGAGCGTCGATAGCAGGGTCAAATGTGGTCGGTTCCTGGCGGTGTTCCGCTGTGGAAGAAAAGGGGGTTGAGGTGGGCATTCTGGACGGCTTGTCGATGTGAATTGCCCGTCTATAGATGTTTGTATGTTTGTATGCCTGGGGCTTGCCAGCCAAACGGGGACGGTAGTGACTAGATATAGATATACACCTCTGTACCACCGTACGGGTGGCAGCCACCGGGATACAACGCATAGCGCAGTGTTGGGTCTATCGGAGGACCAACAGATTCGGTCCCGAGGAGCGCCCCGTCGTTGAAATGTCCACTTCTGGGCATATATTGGCAGTAAGGAATGCCAGATATAATACGCATTGGCGGAGTGGAAGCTGGCTCGGGGCAGAGGCAGGAAGCAGAACTCCAAGACTCTGTAGCGAAGACGAACGAACCTTGCTGGTAGTGAGTTTCTTTCAGGATGTATACATATTTTAGTAGGCTTGGACAGCTAGTTAAACTTCCGTTATTCAGATTCGCGGCCCAGGATTAAACTTGAAAAATTTATGTCATTTCTATTGATAGTAACAAGCTGGTGGAGAAGAAGTACGCTGGTCTACCGCTGGAAAGGGGCGCCCTCCCCCTCTATCAAGGCCTGCCAGTAGTTCCAGTCGATCTGCGATATGTCGACGGGAGGCTCCTCGGCGGTGCCAGAAAGGACAAGATCTCCCCCCGTATCCCGCACGGCTGCAACAGTAGCAGCGGAAGAGAGGTACTCGTCGAGCACGGGGGACACCTGGGCGGAGGGAGAGGACGGGCGCCGATCCCTGCGCATGCTGCGGAGTTTTGCTACAGACGCGGGCTCGGTTGTGTGCTGAAGAAGATGCGAGGAGGAGGTCTGGGTTACGGACGAGAGCTTGTCCCACGCCCTGGTGGTCAGACTAACGAGGGCAGAGACGAGGGTGTTTGTTCTTGCGGCGGTGATGATCTCCGGGTGGTCAGCGTAGAGCTGGTTGACTCGCTCCCATGCCAGCCGGACCAGGTCCCCCTCGAAGCGGGCCAGCAGCTCGGTGAGGACGAGGATGAGGGCCTCGAACGGGAAGGCCATGGCGACGTGCCAGCGATACGGCTGCAGGGCCTTGTTCGAGTATGCGAGATTGTCGTATCCTATGATCTCCAGCCCCAGACTGAAGACCTGGTCCTTCTCTGCCGCGGAGAGGGTAGACCCTCTGCTCGAGTACCACTGGCGAGTGTGCAGAGAGAGACGCATCTGGCAGACGGAGGAACGCCCCAGATAGAGGGCCAGCAGGTGAAAGGGGATGGAGGGATCGCATTTCTTAAGGTACCGCTCCTCCAGCCGGGTCTCGAGCTCGTCTATCAGCTGGCTCTCCTCCGCAAGACGCACGGCACTGTTGTCTTCCGCATGACGGTGCTCGAGGGCCTTGAGCTTGCGCATGTACTCGCCGACCTCGAACCGGATGCGGCAGAAGAGCATCTCGGTCGGTCCGTCGTACTCGGCGGGCAGCTCTCGCATGGAGGGGACGAGGTCGCTGTCGTTCAGGTTGAGCGGACAGCGGGTGTCCCAGAAGAGATATGAGTCCGGGTTCACGGCGACGCCTGACAGCTGCGCTGAGCGGCTGTCGAGGATGAGAATCTGCCACCAGAGCCGCCGGCGGTTCTCCTGCTCGAAGACGGAGAAGCCCCTGAGACTGGCCTCGCGGTGCAGGCCCATGGCCCTGGCCGTGCGAGAGGCAATGCCGGTGAACAGCCACAGCGTGTGCGGCTCATATGTATGCCGTGTTGCCAGCTATACAGCCCGTTAGCATCAGCATCACACCAGTTTCAGTAGTTAATGATAACCAGAAATAGCGGGAGTTACCAAGTAGAGAGTGAGCGCCTGCAGGGTGAAGATGTTGGTCGACCGCAGGAACTCGGCGTTGGTCAGGGCCTGCTTGGTCGCCCTGGTGAAACGGCTGAGAAGGGCGGTCCTGGACTCGCCCAGCAGCCTCAGACAGGTCTCCTCGTCGGTCGAGGTCACCGCCGCCGTGTAGATGGCGAAGAGCAGGGCCTCGGTGCTGCGGGAGACGCTGGCCAGGTCCGCGGCCGCGTCGAGCACCATCCGCTGCATCGTCTGCGAGTGGAAGAGCTTGACTATCGGGTTGACGTTGTTCAGGTAGATCTGCCACAGCTGGAAGAGCTGCGGCGCCGGCGGGTGAAGCCCATGGAGGTCGAGGTAGCGGGCGTCGCCAAACAGGCTCAGGGGCTCGCTCTCCTGCTGCTCGAGGTCGAACTGCGACTCCTCGTCTGCGTCCAGAACCTCCGGATCTTGCAGCTATTCCCGTTAGACAGCTCTCACATTTCTATGCTTCACTTCTATGCATGAAAGGGGCCGCATTTACCTCGTCTGACAACCCTTTCCACAGCCAGCTGCGGTCACAAGTTAGCCTCTGATCTGGCACACATTTTATATATATATATATGGACTTACTTCTCAACATAGCGCGAGCCCGCCGACCGGACTATCATCTGGCCCTGGGGAGGCGCCTGCGAAGGCAGCAGAAGCCCCCGCGAGGCCGTCTCGCCGGGCTGCTCGTCGTCGACCTGGATGCCGTGCGCCTTCAGGGCCTCCTCGCAGCACCGCAGCCGCCGCACCAGACGCTCGCTTGCCGCCGCCGCGGCCCTGCTGGCCTCTCGTCGATGCATCGAGGGCTTCGTCCGCCTGCCGGGGACGCACTCGATCCTGTTGCGGCGGCAGGACGAGCATGGCTGCTGCCCGTCGCACCGCACCTTGCGCTGCTGGCAGGAGAAGCACGAGTGGTTGCGGGTGATGCGCGGGAGGCCTCCTGAGTGCATGCTGTCTGCCATCGTCTATATCTCACTGTCTCTCTCTCTCTCTCGCTATTCTCACATGCAGCGGCCGCTTCTGATATCGACCAGCTATCGTTCTCTTACTTAACGGAGCCCCGTCTCGCATCCCCGGGCGATCACTCGGTCCCGTCGGCGCGCTGGCTGGCTCGGTCCCGGCGGATGCAGGGAAAAAGCAACGAAACGGAGCGAAGCCAGGGCGAAGAGAAGAAAAAAAAGAAAAGAAAAGAAGCGCGAGCAGAGCAAAGAATGCAAGGGACGGTCCCGGCTGGGTTGAGAGACCCGTTGTTCGAGGGCGACGTCGATCATCTATCACTTGTTGTATATATATATATATATATATGGCTGCGCAGGCAGTGGTTATGGCTGCTGTGATGGCCGCAGAGCAACTAGTTACCCCTGAGCAAACAGCGAGCAACCACCACCAGCAGCCACCACAACGCTCAGGATGAAGGAAGACGAGAAGCCTCCGGTCGAGGACGTCAAGAAGGAGTCGTCCGAGGTCAGCTCGCAGCAGGCCGCGACGGAGAAGATGGTGGACGAGAAGAAGCCGGACGGCCAGGGGGAGGACGAGGGCGGCTACACCAGCGGCGCCCGCCTGGTCGTCATCATGGTCGCGGTGCTCATGTCTCTCTTCCTCGTTGCCCTGGTAAGCAGTTATCTATCTATCTAGCTAGCTAGCTACTTCATGCATCGAATGTGCAGTTGCTGACGGCTGTAGGACCGAACTATCATCGCGACGGCGGTGCCTGAGATTGCCAACCAGTTCCACGCCCTGACCGACATCAACTGGTACGCCAGCGCCTATCTCATCACCAGCTGTGCCACCCAGCTCACCTGGGGCAAGGTGTACACCTTCTACTCGACCAAGTTTGTGCTGCTGAGCGCCATCGTCATCTTCGAGGTCGGCTCCGCCCTCTGCGGCGCTGCCCCAAACTCAACCGCCTTCATCGTCGGCCGTGCCATTGCCGGCACAGGCTCGGCAGGCATCTTCTCGGGTACCACTGTCGTCATTGCGCAGGTCGTGCCCCTGAGGAAGCGTCCCGTCTATGTCGGCATGATGGGCTCCATCTTCGGCATCGCCTCTATCATCGGGCCTCTCATGGGCGGTGCTTTTACTGACAGAGTCACCTGGAGATGGTGCTTCTACATCAAGTGAGCTTCCTTCTCCCCTTTATTTTATAAATAACGTATATATATTTACTCAGGGACATCCTGCTAATCGATCATTCTAGTCTCCCCATTGGAGGTGTTACCATGGCTGTGCTCCTCTTCCTCCTGAATGTTCGCTCCAAAAAGGAGTCGACCCCCTGGAAGGCCCAGATCAACCGCCTCGACCCCATCGGCAGCATCCTCTTCCTCCCCTCGGCCACCTGCTTCTTGCTCGCCCTCCAGCTCGGCGGCACCTCGTACCCCTGGAACAACGGCCGCATCATCGCCCTCTTCGTCGTCTCCGGAGTGCTCATGATCGCCTTCGTGGCCGTCCAGATCTGGAGACAGGAGGACGCAACTGTGCCACCTCGTATCTTCAGCCAGCGCAGCATCGCCAGCGGAACTGCCTTCTCTGCCTTTGTCGGTGGAGTCCTCATCTCCATGCTTTACGCCCTGCCCATCTGGTTCCAGGCCGTCAAGGGCACCACCGCAGTCCAGTCCGGCATTGATACCATCCCCATGGTCCTCTCTCTCGTCGTCGGATCCATCCTCTCAGGCAGCATCATCACCGCTACAGGACACTATGTTCCATGGATGTACGTCTCGACCGTTCTCATGTCAATTGGCGCTGGCTTGACAACCACGTTCAAGCCTGATACCAACCACTCTGCCTGGATCGGATATCAAGTGCTGTTCGGCTTCGGTATTGGAACCGGTTTGCAGCAAGCTAGTTTGGCGGCCCAGACGGTGCTCAACATGAAAGACCTCTCGACCGGAGTCTCTCTCATGTTTTTTGCCCAGTCCCTCGGCGGTGCCCTTTTCGTTGCCATCAGTCAGTCCCTGTTCTCCAACGCCCTCGCCTCCAATCTGGCTAAGGTGCCAGGTCTGGATGTGAAAGCAGTGCTGGCCAGCGGTGCAAAGGATCTCTCCAAGGTAGTCCCCCTTGACAAGCTGCCGCTGGTTCTTCCCCTTTACAACGACAGCTTGAGGAGATCCTTCATCGTCTCCCTGGCAGTCTCCTGTCTCATGATTCTTCCCACTATTGGAATGGAGTATCGTGTCATCAAGAAGAAAGAAAAAACTCCAGCCCCAGAGGCAACTGAGGTATAGACTAGTAGTTAATGACTACTTGCATATACATATTTACATAGCCAAAATTTACATAGTCTTTTTCTGCATAATGTTTAATACATATCTCCTCTCTGTCGTCTCTAGTATAAGTTTCTCCCAAACTGTCTCGTATTCATTATAATTAGTTTTGGAACTCTGCATAAA
>NW_003315406.1:0-22281 GCF_000151505.1 Trichophyton verrucosum HKI 0517 | reverse complement strand
CCTTACTGTAAACCCATGCATACTGACAGTGACAAGGCTGGATCCGAGTCAATATAGACCCCGCCGAGACCAGAGAAAGGCGCTGAACAGATGGACTGCGTTTGTGCTGGGTACAGAGTACGTCCATGCTGCAGCACGTCTGTGTCCTCGATCAAGGCAGGAGAAAAAAAGACATGACCAAACATTCGATCTCGGCCAGCGGGTGCATGAGACGGAGTACCCTTCCCTGCCCCGGCCTGTCAACCCGCTTACCAAGAGGACCATCGAGCCAGCACACAAGTTTGAAATCAACCTTGAATCAGACTCATTTTCAGTAGCCAAGTAGGTTGCCGGGTTTATCTCCTTTTATGTGCCTGGGATAACGTTCGGTTAACGTAAACGCGTGGTAGGTTCGAGCTGTTCCTGAGGTATCAGACCACCATACATAAAGAGCACGAGTCGCGCTGGAAACACTCGGATTTTAAGCGTTTCTTGTGCTCCGGCATCAAACAGAAGACAGTCAAACATACCATCACCCAGGAAGACGGAAGTACCACTACAGTTGAGCGGAAGCTGGGATCGTACCATCAGTGCTACCGTCTTGATGGGAAGCTGGTTGCCGTGGCGGTGCTGGACTTGCTCCCTCACTCCGTCAGTTCGGTGTATATCTTGTACGTTTCTGGCCTGCCTCTAGCCATGGTTTATATATATATATATATACTGACCTTGATAGCTATGACCCCGAGTACGAAAAGTTCGAGCTGGGCAAGATAAGTGCCATGAGAGAGATTGCCTTGACGCAAGAGATGCATTTCCAGCATTACTACATGGGTATTTTACCCCCTTTTTCTTTCAACTTGAATCTCGATGATTTATATATATCTATATATATATATGCTAAGAGAAGCAGGGTATTATATCCATTCGTGTCCTAAGATGCGGTACAAAGGCACTTTCAGACCACAGTACATACAGGGTTCGTCCCATCCCACCCTATTACATCACGCCTAACCTAACTAATATTCATCACTATCCATCACATAGACCCAGAGACGTTCGAATGGCACTCTCTAGATGAAGTATTTGCCCCAAAATTAGACAAGCAACGCTACTTCTCAACTTCAGGCCAACAAGTACCCGATGTCTACGAGGATATACCGGATGAAGACGCCATGTCGTTATTTGATCTGCACATGCCAGGTGTCTTGACAGTGCAGCAGCTAAAGTCTACCGTCGACCTTGACCATTGGCATCTACTCATCCGTGGCATGCTCGTTGAGATGATAGTACGTTAACCACCTTCTTCTACTCTTTCCGTCCCAAGTCTCATACTAACGGTACAGGACCTCGTTGGGTGGGAAACGTCGAGTGTCAAGAACCCACAGGCCATCAAGGGCATCGTTGCCGAACTTGCTGCTACATTGGGCCCAGAGGTAGTCAAGAACTCAGCCGTCGTCATGTTCCAGAGCTAACACCACGCCTTTAAATTCCTTTTGTATATGACTTCGACTTGGATCTCGATTGTTACATAGCCGGCGATCTATAAATAGTTAGTGTTAGCCGCGAGCGGGGCAATTTTAAGCGCAGCCGCCGGCACGTGAGTCAAGCTTCGGCAAAGCAAAAAGTTCGCCTTTTTCTTGACATTTTTATCTTTATTTCCTTCTGGATAATATCTTATCATTTAATGCATCCGGCTGCTTGGAGGTGTTGGTGTTTTGGCCTTGTATAGTCTATCAATGGCACGTCCAGACAGACAGCCATCTCCCGGCGGGACGGCCTCCACACCCGAAGACATCGAAAAACACCCAGCACCACCCACCGAGTCATCGGCCCCAGCACCGCTAACAGTACAAAGCTACATATCTACATTCTGGTCCCGTCTCGCATCATGGGGTGTCGAGCTCCGAGGTATCGTTCCCGTTGACCTCAAGGATCGGACGGATAGGAACGTATTCAGCCTATTCGTCCTCTGGTTCACTATCAGCTGCAACCTGTTACCGTGCGTTAGATCAATACATCCTGCAGTGGAACGTCGAACTGTCTAAAACACCGCTAACCAACGATCACAGCGTTATAACCGGCATGGTTGGCACGTTAAGTTTAAAACTGAGCTTACGCGATGCATCGCTGGTGATTATCTTCTTCAACTTACTATGCACTGTCCCACCCGCATACCTTTCCGTCTTTGGACCGAAGACCGGCATGCGGCAAATGATACAGGCCCGTTATAGCTATGGGTACGCCCATACCTTGCCAAACTCATCATCCCCCCCCCCAAATACCCCGGCCTGGTTGCATGGTCCATCTAACGCCGTTGATAGGTTATATCTAGTCAACATCGTAGTGCTGCTGAACATGTCAACCATGTCTGGCTTCACGATTATCAACTGCGTGATTGGCGGACAAACTCTCTCAGCTATCAATGGCGATTTAAGCGTAAACGTCGGCATCGTTATCGTAGCCTGCGTGGCACTGTTCATTTCGTTCTTCGGGTATAGGGTGCTATACCACTATGAGAAATGGGCCTGGATACCCACGCTGATCTCGCTCGCGGTCGCCACGGGTTTTGGAGGGAAGTACCTCGCTAACCAGCACACCCCACCACCAGCAACAGCAGTACCAATTCTATCGTTCGGCGGGCTCCTCGCCGGCTTCCTTATTCCCTGGGCAGCGCTAAGTTCAGATTACTGCGCCTACTTCCATCCAAGCGTGAACTCGTACGTTTTTTTGAGCTTCCCACTTCCCAGCACCCTCAACAACTAACTAACGCGTGCGTGACAGAAAACATGTCTTTGCAGCCGTATACGCCGGCCTCTGTCTACCAAATATACCCCTAATGATCCTCGGCGCAGCAATAGGCGGCGCAGTACCAAACATACCCAGCTGGTCTTCAGCATACGAAACCGGTTCCGTCGGCGGGATTCTCGCCGCCATGCTCGCTTCTGCCGGCGGATTCGGCAAATTCATCATCGTCTTACTCACCTTCTCTACCCTCGGTAACATCGCCGCAAGCATCTACAGCATCTCGCTGAACTTCCAGCTTCTACTGCCTATATTCCTGCGCGTGCCCCGCGCCATATTTGCCATCGTGTTCATAGCAATCGTCATACCAGTATCGATACGGGCGGCGGTAAGTTTCTTTGTCTCGCTTGAGAATTTCGCTGCAGTCATATCATATTGGTCCGCTACGTTTGTGGCCATCATCGCTATCGAGCATGTTGTTTTTAGAAAAGATGATTATGCCTCGTACGATGCCACCATTTGGAACGACGCCGCTGCCTTGCCGAGTGGTGTGGCTGCTATAGCGGCGGGTGCGTTGTCGTTTGCGCTTGTGGTGCCGTGCATGTTGCAGACTTGGTTCCAGGGCCCGATTGCGAAGATCACGGGCGACATTGGATTTGAAGTTGCCATGGTGCTAAGTGGGATCTTGTACCTCCCTTTGCGGGCGCTGGAAATCAAGATCCGGAAAAGGATATAGCTTTTGCCTCTAGACGTGCGTACGTATATATGTGATCATTTTTGACGATGTTTAAATAATGAGAGACGAAAGGACAGTATATATTTATAGAAACGTCATATAGAACAATCAATACATTAATATAAAATGAGTTCCTAATATCAACATCATATCAGAATCACATTATCTGCCTTTTTCCCCCCCATGCTTCCACCGCCCTTTTTCTGTTACCTTGTCACCCCCAGAGGCGGGGGCTGTACACCTCCGATTTCTCTATTTCAACCATAAGAACCGAAATAGACGCAAAATCAACTCCAAGAGAGAAAAGGGCCATGTACGATCATCTTCATAACGACATTTAAAAATTCCGGCATTGTAGAAAAGTGTTAAATGCTAACTAGGTCAGAGGTGAAGAGAAAGGAGGCTTTTTTTTTCATTCCGTTCATGGCGTTGCTTTGCTCATGCCAATCAATCGTTTGACACCGACCTAGATAGAAGTTAGTATGTGTTAATTGTTTGATGTCAGGTAGTAAGTGACATACCATCCAGTTTCCGCATTCATCAGTGCGGTTGGTCAGAATGTCCAGATGAATTGCCTGCGCGGCTTCGTATTCTCTGCTCTGGATAGCTCGAGCTAGCTCAACCATGCTGTCAATTGTGGCAGGCTTCAGCAGATCTTCGTTGTTCAAATGATCGAACAGGATGTTTAGTCTTCGTTCAGTGTCGTTGACTTGAGCCTTGAAGCTAGATGGAGCACGAGCTTTTACGCGCTGCATGTCAGCAGAGAGAATTTCGAAGATTGGCTTGGCATTGTCTGGGATATGTGAACGGTCACCGGCAGCTATGGACGGGTTAGTTATCGGATCAGTTACAGACATGTATTGTAGATGTGGCAGATGATCAACTTACGGTACTTGGGAGGAGCTGTGGGAGCGTTCTTCTGCGATTGGCCGGTACTTGGTCGGGAGTCCTGTCGTGGAGGAGCACCGGTATGTGGTGGTGGAGGAGGTTGAGTGAACTGGCCTCCTTGTGGTGCATACGGGCCCTGAGGAGGTCCTCCCTGTGGTGGTGGTGCAGGCTGGAATCGCTGAGATCCGTATGGGCCTGGGCCGGGAGCCTGTTGGGGTGGTCCCGGAGGCCCGGAGGGTCCAGGTGGTCCAGGTGGGTGAGATGGCTGGGCCGACGCTACTGGGGCATATCGGTTTGATGGGGGTGCGCCGGCTGGTGGAGGAGTGTAAGGGGATGCACTGCGGGCGATGTGTGGAGGACCACCGGCCGCTCCTGTTGGTGGGTGTTGTGCTGGAGGGGGAGCATATAGGTTAGCAGTAGACGACGGGCGCTCCGGTGGTACAAATTGAGTGCCTCCCGCAGAGCCTGGAGGAGTTGCATGTGATGCTGCTGGGAAGGGACCCTTTGGAGGTGGAGGAACAGGCATTGAACCTCGATGGCCTGCAACTGGAGGACCAGGAGGTGGAGGAGGACTCTGGGCCTGCTGTTGCTGATTGGGGAACGGCGAACTGATGACCGCAGGACCCTGGCTTGGAGTTCCACGTCGGGGGGTTGGAGTCCTTGCAAAGCCTTCGGGAAGATCGTTCCATGCAGGGACATTGCTTCGTTCCGTGTGCGGCTTTACTGTGGAGGGAGATTGGGTTAGGCCTCTGGGAGGTGGCGGAACTCCATGGGCTTGCTGACCGGGGAATAAAGGAGGGGCGATACCCGGCTGCTGTGTCGGTTGGTAGCCGGTGGTGGGTGCATAGCTTGATGTCTGAGCACTTGGGGCGTAAGGGTTGGCGGGTTGGTTGAAGGCTGGTGGTGCGTACGGGTTGTTTGGAGTTGGTCCACGGTTCATCATTGGCGGCTGCTGGGGCACCGGAGGCTGGACAGGAGTGTATCCTCCAAGCGATGGCTGCGGCAGGGCTGTTGAAGCTTGTCGGGCTGCTGGAATATGCGAAGCTGCTTTGGAGGCGGCCTTGGTGGTAGCTTTCTTGGTGGCTAGTTGGATGCGGTTCTTTGCAGGGCCTCCTGCCGGATGGCTATCTGGTAGTAAGCTGAGGTACTTCTCTGCTACCTCCAATCTGCCATGAGTAGCAACGATCTCGGCATACTCAATGTACTTGTCGTAGAGAGAAGTGAGTTTCCAGTCCGATGGCTTATCTTTTTCAGCGTCAACGAACTTGGACACTTGGCGGAACACTGTGACCTTCTCGATGAAGTCTCTGAGGACTTGGACGTGGATCGAAAATCCAGTCTCACCAGAGGCGGTCTCAACCATCTTGCTCTCATTCTCCTTGAGTTCCTGAATCCAGATAGACACAACCTTCTCCAGCTTGGAACTGGCCAAGTAGCAGAAAGAAGCGTCCTTGCGAGTCTCCTTGCTATCATGAGTTCTTGAGTACTCTTCCAGCCTATCACCAAGAGCTTCGCAAAGTTCGGGATAATCCTTATCATCAGCAAAAGTGCAAATGACAGCAACTATCTCCTTCCAGTTTTTAAGGTCCGCATTATGAACGACGTCCCAGATATCCTTGCCAGCGATAGATGCTAGTAGGCGGATGTAGCTGGGCCCCTCACATTTCTTGAGGAAGTACGCCTCTTGGGCCTTTTCAATGCACTCCTGACCACCAGATAGAGCGATCATAAGAGCATCAGCCATTCGGTCCTCCTTGAGGCAGATCTCAAGGGCCTTGTCGAATTGACCCTGTATAAGAGCTTTGGTGATAGACTTGTCTGCTTCAGTCTCCTCTCCCGTAAACAACTGGAAGGGACTGTTGGTCTGAGCCGCCTTGGAAGCAGATAGGTCAGTCAAGAAGCTGTCACTCTCGCCATCAGCCCCAGTATCAAAGATAGAAGTAAGCCTCTTATGTTTCCTGACTCCTGCAGGAGGTGCGAGAGATGGCTTCTCTTTCTCCTCCACTTTCTTTTCTTCTGATTCCTCCGTTTTCAGCCCGAGCTTGGCTAAGCTGTCTGCAGCCTCATCAACATCGCCAGAAAATCCAAGGTGAGTAATGAGTTCCTTTCTAGGCGTCTCCGACATCAAAGTAGTCATAACCTTCCAGTCAGATTTCTCCTCTTCGGTCTTAGCCTCGGCAGCTCGAGACTCGCAAATACTGCGGACGTCTCCAGAGCTCAAAGCTGACTCAAAAGCATCAGTGGCAGCACCAATGCTAGCATCTACCTCAAACTTGCTGATACGGATAGTTGACGTCCGTGTCCCTGGGGCAGTCACCACTGAGATGACCCTTCCACCAAAACCAAAGTTGGCGGTGGTAGGACGCTCAAACCATTTGGGAGCTTTTGGTAGGGAGAAAGTAGGGCCTTGTGGTTGAGTCTGTGCTTTGGCAAAGAAGTCTTCATCATTTAGAGGTTGCGCATCGTCGCCCTTTTGCGCCGTTTCGGGATTAGTGTTTTGGAGCGTCTGAACGGAGATCTTTCCATCCAAAGAGGCAGTAGCAAGAATATTGGGATTGGTAGGATTGAATCGAGTCTGGAAAGTGGCATTTGTAACGATTGGGAATTCTCCATATGCCTCGCCGGTCTGCGGGTTCCAGCATATATTTCGGTTGTCTTCGCCACTGGAAAGGAGGAGTCTCGGGTCCTGGGGACACCACGACAGTGAGAGGACGCCGGATTCATGACCCTTTAGTACTCGTTCGGGTGCATTGGCGTTGCGCAGGTCCCAAACAAGGATAACCGGATCAGTCTCGAGGGGAATCGACGTAACTAGTCTGGTAGGCTTCTCTGGATCCCAAGCGATAGCACTGACAGGCTTACGACCCAGGTTCTTGAGGGTCAAGCTCTCCTTTCCGGCCTTAGCATCCCATACCGTTACGAACCCGTTACTGTTTCCCGTGGCTAGGATATGGGGTACTTTCTTGTTCCAGTCGAGGCAGTCTATCTCGACTTGGCTGGCGGCGACTTTGCCCAGTCTAGTTGGATTCTCGATGTTATTCAAGTCGGTAATAAACAACTATTAAACAAGAAATTTAGCAAAAGGTTCACAGCGTAGACGAATTGAGAAGCATCACTAACCTCCCCTACGCTTCCACCACTGGCCAGGAGATTGGAATGCCTAGGGTGAAATTGGAGCGTTTTGACTGCCCCGCTATGAGCAGCCACTTTCATGGCTGGTTCACTGCTACGAACAGTCAGCTCAATGGTTTCCGTAAACAGTCAATTCCATAATCACAAACCTAGAGCCATCCAGTAGCTTTGCAGCGTCCCATAGATTCAGGGCTCCGTTCTCCAACGCTCCCGCAATAAGCCCTCTAGTGCTATCCTCTGTCTCTGCCCACCCAAGGTCATGGAACCTACAACAAAATCAGTGAGCCGTCATTTCCAATTGACAGCATTCCACCGCCGTCTGTAATATCGCCGTGGAGCTCACCTAGACTCTGTGCTAATCTTGGCTACAGGCTGCAGCTCCGCTCCCACATTCTCACCATCAAGCTTGAGATCCCATAATTCTAGAAAGGTCTCGTTGGAGAAATCGACGTCGACGGCTCTAACATGCGTTCCGGTCGCTAGGAAGGGAGAAGAATGGCCCGGGGACCAGGCGAAGGCCGCACTGCGTGGTATCTGTCGTAGACGCACCATGGTCGAATGTGTTGCTAGATACCAGGGATCACGGAGAGAAAACTAGAAGAAAGGGGAAAAGAAGGAAACCCCCGACTGGCCGTCTAGACGGGAAGCAGGTCTCCTTTAGTGTCAAAAGGCCCTGTCAGCGAGCAGACGGTAACAAGACAAGGACAAGCTGGCTGTTTATACTCGATATATCAAATGTCGTTTTGTTGTTGGGCTTCAAAGGGGCAACAAGGTGGCCTTTTAGTAGGCGATCACGTGATATGAGATTTTGATAAAACGACGAAGTAAGTGAAAAGGTGTGAAGAGAGCAAAGCAGAGTCGCAGAGAGAGAAGGCGGCCGCAGGAAGACAGTAGATGCAGAATAGACGATGACGGACGCATCCAGGCTAAAAGGCACCATCTACGTGGGCGGGCTCGATCAGGCGGTTACGGTGCGGACGCTGAGCGAAGCGTTCATCCCCTTTGGCGAGATAACTGATATCTCGCTGCCGAAGCCAGAGCTGCCTTCGTCCACGGATCTGCACCGGGGATTCGGATATATCGAGTTTGAGCTGCCTCAGGATGCCAAAGAGGCGATCGACAACATGGACCAGAGCGAGCTGTATGGGCGAACTATCAAAGTAGCGGCAGCAAAACCGCAGAAAGAAAGCAACGAGGGGCTAGGCAGTAAGACGGCTATATGGGAGCAGGTGTGTTTACCCTTGGATTAAGTATAAATGGAGTAAAGAACCATAATATTAATACGGTTTACAGGAGGGATATCTAGCCAAACACGCAGTCAGCGAGGAAGACCAGCTTGCTACAGGAGAAGCCGGTGCCAGCAACAACCGGCCTGAAGACCCTATGCAAGGTTTAGAGGGACTGGACGTTGCAGGCCCGAAGCCAGCATAGCCAGCCATGCCGTACAGCTGGAGAGCTATCAAAATCAGAATCAAACAAGACGCAGCACTGAGGAAAGCAAGCAAGCTGTGCTGAATTATCTCATATATGTACAAAAGACCGCCACCAACACTCAGCTGCCGTCTTAACGATACAAGGAGATGATTGCATTAATTTTCTGCTCCTAAATCTGCTACTCAAACATATTTATGCCGCGCCCATCATCCCTTTTCTCCTTGTTCCACACCCGGAAGGAGAATCCAGGCTTAGTGGTCCTCGCGCTTCGATCGGCTGAGACGCAGGGTCTTATCCTCAAACAGCTTCTTTCCACTGGAGTAAATGGCGGCGCAAATGGCAACACTGGAAGGTGTTAGTATGGGGGTCTTCTTGGGTATTTGATAATGGCGGAATCTTACGAAAGGACGACACCTAAGTAAATAGACTGTTAGCACGATCAATTCAATTCCTGTTAGCCTATCACTTTAAAAGCATATTACTCACCAAGAGGGATCAACTCCGGAGGAATCTTCTTGAGTGTTCGCAGACGTTGGGAGATGGTGTGAGCTAGAGTTCAACGGGGAGATTGTCAGACGGGCCCGGCGACGTCAAACCACGGCATTGGCCTGCCAAATGGGTAGATTGAGGGTCCCAGAGCTTACCGCTTTGCTGTTCCTTCTATACGGAGCTGTTAGAACCTTTACTACTGGAATACAGGCGGAGAACAAAGCAGAGCAGAGCAAGAAAAACGTAGCAACTTACGGGGATGGGCTCAAAGAGAGGTCGAGCCGACCGGAAGCCGAGGGCACGGGTGGCAAACATCGTTGCTGGATATTCAGGCAGCTCGTTCAAACGCCGCAGGGTCGAGTTCAGGGTGTTGTGCAGTCGCTGGTGCACAGGTCGTCGTTCGCTTGTTTGTATCGTACGTTGTTCACGAAGAGGATGAGAGTGGGAAGAGTAAAGCTGAATGCCTGATTCGCCTGATTCGCTTAGTCATCCGCTCTCACGGGACTTTTTCTTTTGTCACGCAACTTCAACTCCAACTTCACACCAACCGACGAAGACCTTGACGAAACGACCACCAGACGAGCGAAGAACAGCTCCCCGCCCCGCCGACGTTGAGAACACGGTCAATTGCGTTTGCGAACCAGCCACCATGCCTGCCGAGATTCCAGACGCCGACCCCGATGAGCCCGTCGAGACCAAGCCCTTCAAGTTCGTGACTGGTATGTTGATTCTCCTGCCCTGCTCTTCGTTTACCCTCGTAGCTGTCCTTAACCGGCGCTGACTGTGTGCAATTGCTGACTCTGCTCGATAGCTGGTACGTGATAGAAATCCTAGGCACTGTTTACGATGACCTTCCCGTTTGGTTTGGACTGTTTTTGTGAGAGTGGTGAGGTGGCTGACCGTACTCTAGGCTTCGACGCCCGTTTCCCCAACCAGAACCAGTAAGTCAGGTCCAATTGACAGCAATATGTCGGCGAATAAATTAATCTAACGGCGTGTCTAGGACCAAGCACTGCTGGCAAAACTACGTTGACTACCACAAGTGCATCAACGCCAAGGGAGAGGAGTTCAAGCCCTGCAGACAGGTACTGCCCATACAAGCACCCATAGCCGATTGAACCATGCATCTGACCCAATTCTAGTTTTTCCTTGCTTACCGATCTCTCTGCCCCAAGTCCTGGACCGATCGATGGGACGACCAGAGAGGTATGACCCCCCAGTCTGTATGGTGAGCGTCAAGTTGATACTAATATCTTCCTCAGAAGCCGGCAACTTTCCTGCTCGCCTCGACCGATAGATTTCTTTTAGGATAGCCTCGGGCTGATGTTATCGATGTCACAGCTCCTCGGGCTTGCTGATGGTTAAAGAAGTGTATATAATACTGTCTCAATATTAAAGCAGGATTTCAAAGCAAAAAAAAAAAAAACGACTATCTTTATTCCTTTTGCATCGGTATCAATATTATTAAGAACAACCCCCCGCGCCAGATAGAATGTAATCTAGTCTATCCTAAACATATCAGAAACTACAGTATATCCAATTGACCTTTAGATAAACTCCCAACTAGATCGATGCCTCCGACTGAACCCCCTTCAATGCACGATACACCTTCTTATGCTGCTCCAGGAACAAAAACGTCGCAATGGTATGAGGTCCTAGCCGGATGAAGCTGGGTGTCCATCCTCTGAACATCCAAGTAAACCCTTCTTTCTTAAACACGTCTCTCAGCAGTCCAACGAAGCTGTGTCCTTTACTCTCCGCGGGACTGGCATGCATGATTCTGGTCTTGATCACGTCCACAGGACTGCACACAGACGTAGCTACAAACCCGGCCATGAAGGACGAAGTAAAATGTGTCGTCAGGTTATCCTTCATACCCAGGTTACCGATACATATACCTTTGAACGCATCATAGGTAGCCAGTTGCGACGCAGTCATCAACACTGCTCTGGCCGAGTTGGGCCAAACACCTCTAAATGCACTGCTGATGCCCTCTGAGCGTATCATCCGAACTAGCCCGTCAAGTGCATGCTTGTAGTTCCGTCTCTTCTCCGGAGGGAGGCCGGCATCTGATTGCATTCGTACGTTCAATACGTCTGCGGGGTTACCTACCAGTCCGCCCAGGAAGCCGGATACTGATGCCATGGCAATAAGCGTAGGCAAAGACGGGGGAGAAGAAGGAGACGCCTCGTTGACTCGAGTCTTGAGTTCCTCGTAAACTCCGAACCGAGTCGTTGAATATGTCAACTGTCGTAGTACTGAAGCGGAGAGCTAACCTCGTAACCATCAGCATATCATGTCAAAGTTGTCTATAGGACTAAAGAGGCCTTACTCCGCTGTAGAGACCTAGGAATCCCTCATTTTTACATATATGGACTATGGTCCGGAGCATCCCGGTTGGGTCATTTGGTCCTCGAGTTTGTAGCCGGACCTGTCAAACCAGATATCAACATGATATCCTCCATCAAGAAGCCAACGTGGGAGATCTTATACCTTAACTAGAGCAATCCGTCAGTATTTAGTCCCATCAAACACCACGAAATCTGTCCAGCTGTCATCTCACCAAGATCCAAGGGATGTGTCACCCCCGCCGCACAGCAAGAAGCTGAGCCTCCAAACCAGAACGGATAATGCACGCCCGGCTGCGAGGCACCGCCCTCGATCACTCCTTTCTTGCCCATATCGACGCTCTCAAACTGCACATCCTTGCCTCTGACGAAGCTGTCTAGGTGATGCTGGAGAAGAGCAAGAATCGCCGTTTTTCTCCCCTTTCCAACGGCTTTCTGGAGCTTTTAATTCGCCTTTGCGAGCTCTGGATTTACATGGGATCCATCTTACATTACGATACACGATATCTATTCCCCGGCTCACGGTAATTGGCTGGAGATAGTAGTTCCTGGTAATTTTCGATACGTAGGCGGAACATCACCGAGCGAAAATTACGACGAGCTGCTGATATTTACAAGGCCGAGCTGAAGCAGCTGAAGTCGACGACGACAACGGGAAGAGGAGCAGCCGAGAAGAAGAGACAGACAGGATGCATTTGCTGGCGACAGGACGGGCCCTGCAGGTTTCCTGCAGATGGTCTTTGGCTGCCTCGAATTTGGCTGCACCGCGACCGATTTATATCAATCCATTACTCACATACCAATCGAAAGCATTACGACCCCGGTTCAACAGCTCTACTGCAGCTCCAAAGGACAAGGAGAGCGTCGGAACAAAACCAGCGCCATCAATTACATCGTCTTCTCCAGCTTTGACCGTGGGAAACAAGTCCTACCAGCCGGATGAATGGACAAACGCCCCCAGTCACATCCTGGCGCACCTCGGCCGTGGTTTATATCTAGACGAGAACCATCCTCTCTCAATAACTCGGAAGCTCGTCGAGAGCCAATTCTCCGGCCCTGAATTTGGGAACTATGCTGAACCGGATCCAATTGTTCCTGCAGCGCGGAACTTTGACGACCTAGGTTTCCCAGCAGATCATCCGGGTCGAAGCCGGACAGACACATACTATTTGGATAAACAGACTGTTTTACGGACACATACAAGTGCACATCAGCGAGCATACTTCCAGCAGATGAACAGGAATGAGGCTACCAAGCCGGAAGAGAAAGGATACACTATTGTAGCAGACGTTTACCGCCGCGATGCTATTGACCGAAGCCATTATCCCGTCTTTCACCAGATGGAATGTGCACGACTATGGAAACGACCTGAGAACGAACCTCTGAAGGCCTCTCAACAAACGGCTGCGCAAATATGGAAAGATCTTGAAGCTCTCCCTCGTCATGATGTTGTCGTGGAAGATCCCAACCCAACTATACATCCGACTCGCAACCCGCTGCAAGACAAATACCATACTGCAGAGGAAGCCGAGGCGATTACCGCCCACCTTAAGCGGTCTCTCGAACTACTCGTCATAAGAATCTTCTCCGCTGCTAGGGAAGCCACTGAGAACCCAGCTGTTGCACAAGAACCCTTGAAAATCAGATGGATCGAGGCATACTTCCCTTTCACCAGCCCGTCCTTCGAGCTAGAAGTCTTCTGGCAAGGCGAATGGCTAGAACTGCTAGGCTGCGGTGTCGTCAAGCAAGAGCTTCTCAATTCCTCTGGCGTCTCACATCGAATTGGTTGGGCTTTCGGTCTGGGCCTTGAACGAATCGCAATGCTTTTGTTCAACATTCCTGACATCCGTCTCTTTTGGTCCAAGGATCCCAGGTTCCTTTCTCAGTTCCAGGCAGGCAAGATCACTCGTTTCGTGCCTTTCTCTAAACACCCAGCATGCTACAAGGACGTTGCATTTTGGCTCCCTCCCTCTGCAGCTGGCTCCGTGAGCGCAGCTGGAGGAAGTGTACCGTTCCATGAAAATGATATAATGGAGATCGTACGAGGTGCAGCTGGCGATTTAGCAGAGGATGTAAGTTTGGTTGATGAGTTTACGCACCCGAAGACAGGAAGGAAGAGTTTATGTTATCGAATCAATTATAGGAGTTTGGAAAGGACTTTGACGAATGAAGAGACAAATAAGCTGCATGATAAGGTACGGCAGACACTGGTGGAAACTGCTGGCGTTGAATTGAGGTGATAAGGGGTATTTGTCTTTATTCTTTAGCGATTTGTACAATAGCCACTCATGTATTTTTAGATAGTGTTCGGGTTCATCTGGATAGATTTGATTCAGCTGTAACCTTCAAGGTGTGTAATATGTATATACCCTTCGATCCAAAGCATAGCTGCTATTAAATGAGTCTCTAATTTGCAATTGTACATCGTTCCATGCACCATTCATACCGCACCAAAGCAGCAGCAAGAATCCGCCAGGAGGAAAGAAAAGCAGGGAAGAAAAGAAAAAGGGCATGAGGCAAAAACATACAAATAAGAGAGGAGAGATAGAAGAGACAAGAACAGTATAAAACGGGGGTAACATAACAGTAGAAAAGAAGATGTAGTTTATGTATGTGTACAGATTCAATCGTCAAACTGAAACATCATCCCGTAAAGAATAACCTTAAAAGCAAAACGCCGTGCCTAGCTGCTTTTATAACCGGCTCCGCTAAAAGCAGAATAGTATACAGTACGCCAATGAAGCGGCTATGATTAGGAAAATGGGGAGGGTCATGCGGAGGGGGTAGATTGAAGGGGAAAGAGGTGGGTTGGAGAAGGCATTAGAATTGGATGGGTATCCCAGAGGGGGTTTTTGTCGTTCAGAGAATGCAACAGAGAATTTATGCATTCTTCACGACGCCAACTTTAGCGGCCTATAGAAGATGTCAGTTATGGTTCCGTCGTGGTATATATAAAGTGCAAAACGTACCCTGAGGATTCTGCCGTTGAGGGTGAAACCCTTGTTCTGAACGTGCATGATATCGCCGTCCTGCTTGCCCTCCATTGGAGACATAAACAAAGCCTCATGCCTGCTTGGGTCGAACTTCTGAGGTTGACCATCTACCAGCTCGGACGGATCGAATCTGACAACACCGTGCTTCTTGAGGGTGTTCATGAGCACGCCCTCCGTCATCTTCAGGCCGGAGAACAGCTCGTAAACATCCTTGTTTTCCTTTGCATTGGCAGCATCGACCTTCTCAGGAGGAACAGCTGCAAGCGCACGCTCCAGGTTATCAATTGACTCGATGAGGTCTGCGGCAAACTTCTGGATAGCAAAGGTACGAGCAGCTTCGATATCTCGGCGAGTCCGCTCTTGCAGGTTGCGGAAGTCAGCTACAGAGCGAAGGTATTTATCCTAATATTCCAGGCCAGAGTTAGCTCTAATCAACTGCATGTACAACTTGCATATCGATCTGATGCGCTGCATACCTTCAAATCAACCACTTCCTTCTCACGTGTTTCTAGATCCTTCTTCAATGTCTCGAGTTCAGATGGCTTTTCAGCTTCGGCAGCTTCTTCGGCCTTGGGCTTTTCACCGTTGGCTTCCGTTGAAGCGTATCTGCTCTGTACTCTGGAGGGCAATGATCGTGCTGCTAGCTGTTGGGACTGGCGGATGATAGCTGACTGTCTGTGGATGGGGGAGACGATGGACGAGGGAGCCGCGGAACCGGCAAGCCGACTTTGTCTGAGAAGTGCTCTGCGGAACATGATGACGGATTTTGTATATATCTCTATCTATTCACGCTTCAATTGCAGCAAGAAGATCAAGGAAAAGGAGCTGTTCAGGTCGAGTTCTTGTATATGAATATAAAATTGCACGTCTTGAAGCATCAAATTTGACAGCAAGAAAAAGTTGAATTTCGCAAAGCTTGGCGGAGTCACGTTTTTCCGTTCCGGTATTTTTTTTCTTTTTTTTTTTTTCCTGGAAGGTTCCATTTTAACAATCTCCAAATCAACCTCAAACTTGATATCAGAAAGCGAGAAAGCTGAAGGAAAGACTTGTTGATTAAAACCCTCCTATATGATATTAACTACGGCTATGTTTTGACTATCCAGTATTCAAAGAATTTTTATCGCTTGCCCAAGGGTATATCGTCTATTTTCAGTCGCCCAAAAGCGGGCAAAACCTCTTCCCAAAGGGCCCTATCCCAGAGTCCTATGATTCCTGTTGGGATGTCCATGGTCCTATGGTCGCAAAGGAAATTATTACGCCGAATGAAATGCTTTTGACAGAGAGCGTGGGAGGGCTAGCTCTGCCAACCCGTGTGTGATGTTTGATGGGAGAACGCCCGCTTAGTCCAATTCAAGGTATAGATGGACGGTGTCGAATTTGATAAAAGAAAAGAAGAAGAAAAATAGTTATGTGCAATGAAAGTGGACGGTTAAAGGAGTGATCATATCCACGGTTTGTCGGTGTTTGATCGATGGAGTCCCGCATCGGCATATATTATGATTGATTCGAGGTCACTTCGCCGGCTGTCCTTTTCGCTGATGCTGGTATAATCGCTTATACTTCGGCTGTGACTGGGCTCCTTTGGAGCAGGTTGAGGTAAGTTGAGGATGGCGACCATGTGCTCCAATAGCTTCTGTTGGATCTTTGCTCGCCGCTCTTCTGCGTATTCGAGTTTTGTCGCCCATTCGTCTATCGATTGGTCGATCTCTAGCAAAGCTTCTTCTTGCTTGAGGACGCCCTCGGGGGAGAAACTGGAAACCCCGCTGGCTGATTTGAGATATGATATCACTCTACCATGCAGACGTTGTCTGTCTGATCGAAGAGCAACATGAGTGTCTCGAAGGTATTTGCAATGTTTATTAAGAGTATGCATTTCCTGCTCGTCCGTTAGCAAGGAATACTTCAATTTCTCCAGTTTTTAGTGGATTCAAGGGGGGTCCAGCCTACCTGTGTGAGCGAAGATACTTCGCTGTATTTGAGAACTTCGAATCTCTGCCCCCTTCGCCGAGCCTGGCTTTGAAGTTCTTCGATTTCCTGACAGGTCAACAGCATAGAGGCTGTTTGGATAGAATACCCCGGCGGCAAATTCCCAACCGGAATATCAATATTGTCAAGCCCTGCTCTCCCCCGGGGCTTCTTCTTGGATGGCTTTTCTCTTATGACAAGGTCTTGTGGAACATCATCGCTCTCCCCGGGCGCAGGACTTTCTGGTCGCCGCGTGGCATCTAATCCTAGTATCTTCAACGATTTTGGTCGTTTGTCATGGTATCTTTGGGAGAATTGTGGGAGATCTGCTAGCTGGTCTGCCGGCCGCTCCTTTTCCAACAACAGGTTCGAGGTCGATCCGCCTCGCAGATGAGAGGGATTGGGAGCAGAAGTTGAGTGGACAGCTTCTATATATCGATTCCTGGGGACACCTCGACCAAAGAAATGCGACGGGCTGGTCTTGTCCTTCTTGGGCACTGCAGGTTCAGTTTTCGGAGGCACCTTCGGAGGGATTCCCTCAATTTCAGCCTTGGTCGGGCTCCGCTTGCGCTGCAGCCGGGCTCTAGGTTGTTGCTGATGCTGTGCCATGATCGGCTGGTTGCCTGAGGGCGTAAGTCTTCCGGTTGAATGTGGACTCGGTGACTGTCTGGATGTGTTGCAACTGTTCCCCATCTGTCTGGCAGTGCGCCTGTCGCTGAAACTTGAGTAACCCAGAGGTGAATGGTCGCGAGCCCTCGAAGATGGCCGGGAAAACCCTAGGGCAGTTTGAGCTCTCTCATGGCTCGGGAAATAACCCGGTATCGTAGCTGCAAACGCACTAAATTAGTTCAACCGACTTCAAAACAGCATCGGCATCCAGCTTCCCGCTAAGAAACCGAAAGAGCGAGAGCAAGACGAAAAGAGAGAAAAAGAAAAAGAAAAAAAAAGGTCGTGTCCTTGGGGATTGGGACATACGTGAATCCATGTGTTTTGATTGCCGGTTTGTAGATACTGTCAACAGCGACTCGCGAGAACCAGCAGCCAGCCTGTCACGATTAGGGCCGATATATATGTATCGTCCTGAGCTGGAGGACTCCGGGGTTCGTCCCCTCGAGCTCGCAGAGGCAGTAGATGACCGTTTGGCAGGCGGCCAGAATTGCAGTTTCAGCTTGTCGGTTATGCTCTGTCTGGCCAATTCCGGGGGCTCATAGGTGATCTGAGGAAGCGAAGACGGGTCAGAGGTCAACCAGCGAAGAAAGCGAAAGGGAGGAAGAGGAGGGAAGAGCCAAAGGGAGAAGAGCAGGATGTCAGGGCAAGACGGTTAAATATTGATATACCTTAGGGGAGGTGTCCTTTGCGATTATATTGTTGATGCCGACATGGACATCGAAGTCGTCTATCCATTGCTCGCAGACAGCCATTGCCCTGGTTGAATAAATAGACAACCCCAGCCAGCAGAGGAGCTATAGTGGATCTCGTTAAGGCCGTTTATGGCTATCTTTAATTATATTCTTGCCTTCACGATGTTTCAACGATATCCTGCCCATGCGAAAGCTCCACATTCATTTATTTCACGATTCTGCGTTTAGAGATCCCTGAAAATTGGCACTGCACGCCGGTGGCCTAGCGGACCGTCTTTTGTTCAGGGCAGGTCAAGGCGGATGGAGAGAGACAGGCAGAGATAGGCTGAGTGAGGGACCAAGCATAGGCAGCGTGGGCAAAAGGCAGAGGGGGAGTCAGTGTTAGAGACCCTGGTTGATGACGCCTAAGGGGAGGAACTGTGTCGAGCATCATGTCTCCATCCTTCGTGTGCCCCATAGTCGAGCCGACTTAAAAAGACTTCACTCCAGGGTACTAAATATCCCTGCCAGCCTTTTCCCTTGCCTGCAGCTGCAGAGAAGAGGGGAGCCCAAACGCCTCATCACCGGACTTCGGGGCTAGATGGCTTGCTCTAGTGTGCCTCTGCAGCAAGGCAGCACAAAACTCCGTATGCACATCGTGACGAGGTCACCAGGAGAGTGCGAGCTGCGAGCGAAGATCTGAGCTGCCGGCGGGCTCTGATTGTTCACCGGGAATAAGCAAATATATCGACGCTGAGCAGAAAAAAAGGGGGGGGTGGAGAGAGGTAACTCGAAGGCCGATCAGCTCCCCCCCCCCCCCCCCCCTCCCCCTTCAACTCGTCTCTTCGCTGTACCTGACGCACGTCCAGCAAATGTATGGAGTACTGACTAGCTAGCTTGCTTGCTTCCTAATCATGAATCGACAGGTTGACTTGATTCCCCACGATGATGGGCGGATGGGCGTATACTTAGTGCCCAGGGGCTAATCTTGCAGTAGGGGGTGTTTAGAGAGAGAGAGCGAGAGACACTGCTGGCATCCCGTTTCTGATTACTTCAACCGCCGCTTGCCTGGCCTTCGGTCACTCAACCGAACACAAGTATATGCCTGGATAGTTATGCATGAAATAATTAAATTCGTTGCCCTGTTTTGCCCAAATATGCCCCCGTCCATTTGCAAGGGACGGAGAGCCAACCCTTGGCTGTGAAGGGGGGGCGAAGGATAACTAACTTAACGTTGAAAAAAAAGAATGATAATCCTCAAAGAATCCATCCCAGTCGTTCTTTTTGATAACCTGGATGGCCACGTTTTTGCCCTCGCGCTTTTGCAAACCGACTTTAGCCGGGTCCTTGGACCTGGTCCTGGGCTCTCGGTCCTTGAATTTGGTGTCCTTTTTGAATTTGGTTCTCGAGTAATTATATTTCTCTGAAGCGTTGATTTTTTGTAGTTGCTTTTCGGCTCTGTCCGCCACCCGACCCAAGGAGCAGCAGTAGTATATCGAGTTTATTCGTTAGAGCTGCAATGATATGACCCTTGAAATTATACCTGTCAAAGAGTTAAAAGATGGATTACTTGTCAGGATACTTGCTTATAATCCTGTCCTGCCCTATAGCTGGGGGAGGGGGGTTTGCCTTTTTCACCCTGCCTCCTCCCACTTTGATAACGGGATAGAATGCGCGAGGAATTTCGCCAGGGACGACGATCTGTTCTTTTCTAGCGCCCTCAAGCCTTCGAAGAACAATCCTGATCTTCTAGCCATGGAACAAGGAGACTCACACGTGGGACGTGGATAGCGAGCCAGATATCAACTGCCGGGTACCGAGTCATGCTAGCTGAGTGTAGGCAGATATCCATCGGCATTGCATCAGACGAGAGGCAAAGAGGCAGCTCCAGCAGCTTCTCGCAAATCTTCCCTCGTAAACGAGAAAAAAATAAGGAAGGGAGATCATGCGCAGCGGGCCTCGAAAATCTGGAGTTCGTGCATGGTGATTTGCGGAATAAGGGGGTCATCTAGTTGCCCCCTCGATGTGAGTGGTCCGACCGCATGGGCGATATTGGCTCGATATTCGGCGAGTCTAGCCATGAATCTCGCTGTTTAGACGGGATAAGGTGTATGGATGGGCTTTCGAGAGAGGCAGCTAAACCTCGTACTCTCTTAACTTGTGCAAATTGGTCGGTAGTTTAGTTCCGTTCCCGTGCCTCCCCCGAGCATCCTCTATCCCTCCATCGTCAAGGTCGCTGGGAGGCTGAGACGCCCGTGGGGAACTCGATGGAGAAAGCTGTGCCGCTGTCAAGCCAGCCTGGCAGGTCTTCTGTCCGGATTACGGAGCTCTGGGTACTCCGTCGATGGCGTGGCAGCTCGAAGTACACTTACATATCTCGAACGTTTGCTTGCTTCTCCGGATACAACTCTACCGCACGCCTTGCAGGCATCTCATGCTCGCCCACTTTGTGGGCCTTAAACGAGGCGATGGCGAGCAGCAACGGCTGATCCCCCAGCTTGCGTGCATACGAGATCGATCTGGTGGGCACCCCCCTCCCAGGGACATGTAATTATATCACCACCCACCCGTCCTATACAGTCCTCTCTCGAGGGAAGACAGCAGACAGAATCACAGCCCGTCCGTCCCGAAAGGGAGGAGAGATAGGGAGCTAGGAGAAACCACCCGTTATCCACGACCTCACCGGCAATCTCCGTCAAGACGGGAGCACTAACTAGCGGGCCAGGGGGGGGAGGCTACCAAACAGCTATCGGGAACGCCAATCCTCACCAACTCGAAGCTTTCCCCTCTTTGCTCCGGGGCAAAAGAGAACAGCGAATATCCCTGCTGAACAACCCAGGACGGGCTCGAGAGAATGCAACATCAGCGTAATTCGGGATGAAAATCATCCCAACCCTCACGTCACTTTTTCGTGCCACAAGCCGTCCGTAAAGCCTGAGCATTTCGTCCGCGCTCTCGTCCAGATTGATTCCATGTTTCTTCGGGATTCCCATGGAGGAGGCAGGCGGCTTTTGCTCAGCTATGAAGGTCATACCCCGAGTTTAGCGCGGATATAAACCAATCTCTCTTTAGCAAAAAATATGGCGTCGTCCTCTCAGGGGTCATCCCAACACCAGCCAGATGGTCAAAACGAGCTTTGAGACCTGCATGAACGGTGTGCAACAGGTTTGCTCCGTAACTCTTAGCCCGGTCTCTCCTCTCTGTCCCAGTGTGACTGCCGCCCGTTCCAGGCAGCCTCATCCTTTAGTTCTCTGTCTCGCGGGCTCTGCTCGCCTTCCTCTCCCCGGAGACTTGTCTGTTCGACAGGTCACAGAATAACTGATTCCTCATATGTACGTCCGTTATGCATGTCGATTCCCCGTACTCCATACATGGCCGCTAAAAAGAACCTGTCAGTTCCACCAGAGGCTCGAGGGAAGAGAACAGCTCCATCCTCCATACCCCATTTCGTCGCCTTGCAGCAGGAACTAAGTATATGTGCCCCTTGATCCATCTGTTGACGGCCCTTCTTCCACCTGGCTGTAGCTCATGCGGACCATAGAGTTCTAGATAAGGTAGAGGCGTTGATGAAACATAGAATTGTGGGCCAATCTTGGTGTCTTTTTTGCTTCTTCCGTGCGGTTTTTCCAGCAATAGCAATGTGCTCCGTAGCTAGATGTTTTGTTGATTGATGTCATCTCCACCGTATACGAAGAGCATCTCCATAATAGTAGTGTATACAACCAGCACAGAAGTCCAAGGCGAGCGTTTCCAGATGAACTGCTGCTCACTGACTAGCTGAGCTGTGTATGCATGCACCCCATACGCATCCTCTGGCTGCTGGAGAACTGATGTCCGGCGCGTAGAGAGTCCTATCTAGTCTATCAGCCAGCCGATCAGCTAAGTAGTTAGTGAGCTAGCGAGTGAGGCAGACGAAGCAGTGTCCTCATGATAGATAGAATTCTTCTCGAAGGGAAGAGATGACCCCAGCAACCGTTTTCAGTAACCGTTTGCCCTGCTGGCTGTCTCCCTGGCCTGGCCGCCGTGTCGAGCTGGCTGCCTGTCTGTCCGTGTGCGAGCTAAGGATGCCGGCCAACCCTGACCAGACCAGCCAAACAACCCCTGGACATTATAAGAAAATCATATATCTGAAATAAGCGACTTATTAACTGCCCACACGGGGCCAATGGACATGCACTCGTTTAGTTATCGAGCTCTTCATCCTCTCTCTCTCTCTCTCTCTCTCTCTCNNTCTC
>NW_003315405.1:20803-58125 GCF_000151505.1 Trichophyton verrucosum HKI 0517 | reverse complement strand
TATACATTGAGATGGTGAACACGTACTGAGGGCGTTAAGATCTTACTTGTCATTTATATTATTGACTATCAATTCTAGACACAAATGGACCGAAACAATATACATCAACACTCTTTCTAGGCACGTCCACCAAGGGTAATCTCGAGAACAGACATGACACTTCCAACAGGCTGGACGACATTCTTCAAAGTCAACCGCTCGTCCACAGAATGCAGCAATTCCTTCCAATCTTCCAGGTCTCTTTCCAGACTGTTGAATGCCTCCAACATAGTCATATCCCTGGCTCGCAGAAGCCGCTCCTGGGCAGATGGAATAGACCCTGGCTGCGGCAGAACAGTATCCATTATGATGATGCGAGATGAACCCTTCAGAGCAGGCAGGATGTTCTGGAGGATTTTGACGGCTTCTTTCTTCGGCCAGTCATGCAGAATCATACGCAACAAATACACATCTGCGCCCTGGAATGGCTGAGGCTGGAAGAAATCGTGACCCTCGAAGAAGATACGCGAAGTAACCCCCTTGCCCAACTTCTCCTGTTGCTCCGGTGAAGCTAGGAATGCTTGTCCGTCTGCTGCATTTTCAGGCAGATCCTGCACGATGAAGTTGAGGTCTGGGAAGGTGGAGGCAAGTGAAATACTTGCTGCTCCGCTAGAACCACCAACCTGTTTCATGAATAAAGGGTATTTAGTGCTGCTTTACTTTGCTTGATAGGTGTATCAAAGGTGACCAAGAATGAAACGACTTACATCTACAACTGTCCCCTTGCCCAGGCTGGCCCAGTCAAATCCTTCAATCAGATAGTGCATTCCAGTGCCGCCGCTCTTCTGCACATTCTTCATGTAGCTAGCGAACTGCCGTGTCTTGTCAGGCTGGGTCTTGAGGTGGTCGAAGAACGGCAGATCGGTGTCAAACGCAACATTGTACGCGGTCTGGGTCTTCTCTTCACTGTCCGTCCACTTTACGGTGGCTTCTACCAATTTTGCTGCCATGGGGACCGAAGCCTCACACATGAAAGATGCCCAGTCATAGAAACTGGAGTCAGTCGCGATAAGCATTGATGCTGCCGTGTGAGCGACCATATTGGACTCTGGCTCGCAGAACAAGTGGTTCGTCATGGCCATGCGAGCTACTGTCTTGAGCTGCTTGACCGAAACTCCAGCTGCGGCTGCAAGAGCAGGATACGAAATGGACGAATCGCGTGGGACCAGCTTGAAGATGTTGAAATGGGTGAGCCATCGGAGGCAGGCGATGTGTTGATACTACAAACAGAAAACATCCATTTAGTTGCTGGCGCTGATAGATAGGGGTATGCATTTACTTACTCCGACAGCTAGATGCGGCAGATACTCACTGGGCCCGGCAGCCAGGTGGAAAATTTGGAGGGCGGCTCCCATCAGAGCCTGTCGTGCCGCACCTATCTCTGGAGGCGCGGAAGCTGGGAGCGATGTAGCAGGAGCATCACTGGCAAAAGATGGTGCTGCATGGCCTGAAGTTCGAAGAAACTCGCTCACGACTTTCGCATTTTCTTGCACCTGAGATGCGAGCACCTCCAGCATTGACTCTTGTGAGTGAGTCCCATTGGTTTTGGGAGTTCCACCGTTGGTTTGCTGCATGGTGGTGGCAGGCATTGCTGAGATAGTTGTCAATCTCTAAGCTATCTATTGGAGAAATACACGGAGAAGACTGGATAAACTCGCAGTACACTCAAAGGAGCTTATTGAGAATAATGAGTAGGCCACAGCTCAAAGCTACTACAGGTAGATGAAGCTCAGGTATATAGAATATTATTGAGGATCGGGTATAATTACTACCAACTGACAACACCTCTTGGAGATACACCACAGCTCAACAGCCTCGCAACTCAAGCTTTGGCAATACCGAGAATCCTTACCCGAGTCAGCTCCTACAGCCTATAATACTGGCTTTAGATAGACGAGGCCTTGTCCCATCGATGTGGAAATATATTTCCGCGATGTATAACGGTGCACTGTGTACCTGGAACCTGGCTGTCACAGTATGACAGGCATGCAACACATGTTATCCTAGGTGACTGAGTTGTTGATGCGGTTCGTCCAACAAAGCTCTGCAGCTGAGATCGTCAGGCCCCGAACAACCCCGATGTAACCACCATATCTGGTCCCTATAGGGCTTACGGTATTGGTTAATGATAGCGAGAGCGAACTTTCTCCGCCACGTCAGTAAAAAGCACATAGCTCGCGCCACTCGGGGGAACGTATTTGATTGTATCTTCTGCATTGGCCGACCTTTTAACCCGACGCAACCCCGAGACCCGATTCTTAGCCCGATCTTCACCCTTTTTTCCTCTTCGCGAGATTAAATGCAAAAATCGGGACCCACTTTTCTGCGGGCCGATCACGGCGGATTTACCTTAACTAAATTAAGCTTAACTCCTCCTTGGCTAAAGCTTATTATTTGTAACTCTCAAGAAGTAGTTCGTTCGCGAAGCTTTCTCGTATCAACAGGGATCCAAAAGCACGAAATTACAGGGATGCTTTTGTGGTCGTTTCGAGGTAATTCTAAGCACCCCATACAATTGAAACCTATCTATATCCTATATACATGATGAAACATTACTTGAACGTTGCAAACCAAAAAGTAGGAATCCCTCCTGGGTTAGTTTCCGGCGTAGTTAAACGTTCATACTTGTGAGTGAGATATAACACGTCAGTCCAAGAACCCGCCTTTTCCAGGACCGTATTCTGGTGGTACCTTGGGCCACGCATCAACACCATCCATGAAGGCAATAGCCATGCCACCACCCAGATGAATCTCAAAATGACAGTGCATGAGCCAAGGCCCAGGGTTGTTAGAATGGTATCGTAGCACGATCCAAGATGGCCCGTCAAAGGACGTGATGAAGGTGTCCCGATAATTCGGTGTTTTGAGGTTAAATTTGGTAGGCTCGGCCTTCATTGCCTCTTCGACTGAAGAATAATTCCAGTGTCCTTCCCCGGCACCGATCTGCCAGGTCTTTCCGGAGTGTTTGTGCATGATATGCGGGAACTCCTGGGGCTGATTTGGAAGGGAACCTACCTGAACAACAAGGTCAATCCAAGTATTATTCTTAGTACGGATGACAAGACTCTCGTCCATTGCATCGGCCGAGTCTGGGTAGTAAAGTAATGGGGCGTATGCACTGCGATCCTCTTGATACATTGCACCACCTTTCATGGTGTACGTCCACGCGGTTTTCACGCGGTGAGTATCAAGGAGGTAAAGGGCATCTGCATGCGGGGCGGGTGCACTGGGTGGATAAGGCGGTAGGTTATCGCGGTCTAAGGTAACGACGTGCGTCGTGTTTAGACCGCCATAGTTGAGAATCCCTTTAGACTCCTTCGCTTCGTGAACATTCTTGTCATTCGGGTTCCGTTTACACCGTAGTGTGGCATATGATCCAATGATCTGAGTTAGACCTGTATCCATCACTCGAATTGTATAGTCTCGAGCATCGTTCTTGTGTAACTTTACCATGACCGAGTATCGTTCACCAGCGTAAAACTTGACTGTATCAACTTTCTGCGGCTCAATAAAATGACCGTCTGCCTCATAAACCCACATTTCATGCTCATCAATGGCAAAAACGGGGGTCTTGAAGGTTGCAGCATCAACAAAGTTGAAACTGACCCATTCATCGGCCGGATCGACTTCAAAAACCGCCTGCTCTCCCTCGGATGGCACACATCCTTGTTGTAGATGGAGAGGAATTGTCTCTGGGTGGCCATCGCGTAGATATTTGTTTTCCGTCGATCTGACAAAAGGGAGGCATCTATATTACGAATCAGTGATATTCTCGCTAGAGTCCCAGCAAACAGGAGCCGTACCCTTTGTCATTGACATGGCGTGGGTATATGGCCCATTTCATATAATCCATTGTGTGATTGACAAGAAAATCCTCTCCTGGACAGTATACACTGCCTTTTCCATTGATAAGAATGCTGTCCACGCAACTAGAAGGGAATCCATAAGCTTTTGCGGAGTGCCGTAAGGAACAAGGAGCCATACAATATAGTATAACCTGAGTCTTCTTGGGCCTTCATATATTCCCAGGACTTGAACCGGGTCCAGTCTGAGACAACCACAACATGAGGGTTCGCAACGGCTTTTTTCATACTTTCAATGTCCTTCGGGTTATTGCTGATAAGTGACCATGGAGCTGGAGCTGTGGGCTTTGGCCTGTTGAATGTTAAAGCATGTCCATAAAATGCGAGATAATGGTCAAATAAGTACCTGATGTACATGGCACCGAATAAGCCATCAAACATGGTTGTCCTCGTATGCGAATGCCACCTTATTCTTCTCAGTTAGCTACCATTCCCAATATTTTATATCTCTAGATAATTTCCTACCAATGAGTTCCAGAAGGATACGCCTTGAATCGGTAAATAAAAGACTCTCCCACCTCTATTGGTTTCTGCGTCAAGCCAGGGACACCATCAGACCAGGGAGTGCCTTGCATCCTGGAGTTGTAAGTCGTTCACATCCCTTCTTTCAAAGCCGGCTACCAGATGGGACTTACAAGAGTCCATGCCAATGTATAGTTGTGTTAAAGGGCATTTTATTATGGACAAGGACCTATATATCAATAACTAATTTCAGCAAGGCGCGCACAAATGAATTTTGGCCCATCTTCCAGCCAGTTTCTTACCTCCACGTCGTCGTCTTCGTCCCAGACAAATGTAGGCCCCGGGAACTGGCCATTCATAAAGATCATCTCCCTAGGCTGTCCATTTGGCGCTCCCAAGCCCCATGTCAATGTCAGCTCCTCGCGTACGACTTTCGCAGCGGCCTCTCCTGCAGCGAGAGCGCAGAGGGCAATTATCCATCCTCGCATCGTTCCAACAAAGATCCGTTTAGATCTCGAGCTGATGAACACAGGAATGGGAATGCAGACAGGCAAAGAATTTCATTAAAAAGGCCAGGCTGGCGAGCTCGCCTCGGAGCTGGCTGCATTCCATCACCCAAAGACTGGAGAATACCGCCGTAACTGGCTAATAGTTACATACATAAAACTAATATATATGTCCGAACACGAGAACGGCCGGGGACAGCCTAGCAAAACGCTATCAGATTAGTTTCCACAACCCGAACCCCGACCGAGCAGGCTGGAGAAGCAGAAGCCAGTCGACATGAGCCCAGAGACGACAGAGTTGATGCCCAGAAATGAATAAAACTGCCCCCGGGACTCTGCTGCCCGCCAGTGACTGCTTCTATTCTCCTGGTCTTGATCGGACACACATATACGCCAAGCTGGCAGCATGGAAAACCACCGGCTTCGACGTATAGTACGCCAGACGCTGCGCGGAACTGCCGTGGTGGTGACTATCTTGCTGGCAATACAATGGACCTTCAAGAGCTCGAGCGACAGCAAGGTCAGCAACTATATCAACAGCCGGCTGGGTGCGAACAGTGCCTCTTCGACCCCTGAACCCCATGGTACTGTGTGGGAGACCATCAGGAATGATACCCGTGTCTCCAAATTTGTGAAAGTGCTGGGAGAATTCAAGAACATCGTAGCCGGTCTTGATGCGCCAAAGGCCAAGTTCACCGTCTACGTCCCAACCGACGAAGCGTTCGAGAAGGAGACTTTTGCCTGGGATCTACCATCCTTCTACTGGCTCTACCTGATCGGATACCATATGGGTGCAGGAGCGCTTTCGCAGAAGGATTTTTCACACATGACTACAGCGCCGTCGTTTGTCTTTGCAGACGTCTTCGAGACATATCGCCAACGCATTAGCATACAGAGGGTAGATGGAGGTGACGGCTTCATGTTGAACCATGTAGCCCGGCCGGCTGCTCCTGAGATGGTGAGTGAGTGGCGCTTTTTGCTCAACAGTTGTATATCTATATATAACTAGTTACCTGGCTCCTTGCTAATTATGTGTAGCCTGCAGTGAATGGTTACGTCCATCTGATTGATCGTGTCCTTATGATGCCAGAATCGACGTCCGACCTCCTACGTGATGACCCTAAATTGAGCAAACTGCGCAAAGCTCTCATCGATACAGACGTTGCCGTGACAGTCAACGATACGTCCAACCATCTCGGCCAGACTGTGTTTGCTCCTACCAATAAAGCCTTCGACAAGTTGGGATCAAAAGCCAATCAGTTTCTCTTTAGCCCCTATGGCAAGGAATACCTAAGAGCTCTGCTTCAATACCACATTGTTGCCAACCAGACCATGTTTAGCAATTTGCTGTTCCCTCATAACGGGGAGGCACAGATTCCCCTGGAAAACGGGTCAAAAGTAGGTACTCTCATCAGTCCTCCCCGTGGCATATCATCGTTTGATTGCTGAGTCAAATGAATATTGTAGATACATCTTCCGACTCTGCTTCGTTCCCATAATCTGAGTGTGACGGTAGAGATGGATGGATCTCGAGTTTCTCCCAAGATCAACAATGCTGTTAGCATCGAGAGTCATGACATCGTGGTGATGGATGGCGTGGTACATAAGATTGACACCGTCTTGCTACCACCGCTCCTATCCAATGGAGAAGAGTCTACCTCCGAACAATCATGGATGAGCACTATGGCACAATGGCTTCTAGGCCCGTCCGGAGTACCAGTGGGAGAGCTGAAGAAAAGATTAGAGAGACTTGTTGTAGAGCCGTGACCAATCTCGCTATTTGCGCAATGCCGGTTGTCTGCGCAACGATAAAAATCCGGTGTACCACATCTACATGTAGAATAATATACATTAAGAATCAACCATTTTGTCATCTCTCTGTAATTCACTTGGTTAACTAGCTAGTCAACGAGTGAGAAAATGATGCTCTCAAGCCTGGATGTTGTAATTTGATTTTACCCCTTTTAGAGTAACTCTACCCAGGTAGTTAGTTAGCCCCTGAATTTCATACCGAACATGATCAATCGGAGGATTCATTTGAGAAAATGTCAAACTATTCCATGAATCGTCTACCCTCAGCCAGGCTCGTGTTTTCGACTGTGAGAGAGTCCAGAAGCTTCTCCCTCCCTCGGGCGAAGATTTATCCAGCGAGACCAAATTGAGACCCATTTTCAGGGCCAGCCTTCGGGGCTCGGGTTTGAACCTGCCGGTGAGCCTTCCCCGATGTTTAACATACAATAACTAACTGGCTAAAATAATGTTAGTGAGCATGTTCAATAAGTAACCCGAGCAACTTCGGGCTTGGTATAGCGGCTGGTGGCTGAAGCATCGAACTCCTGGTGTCTCTCGCGATGAACAACAGCGCCGGGACAGACTCAGCAACAAGCTATATCATGACGGCGGCAAGATTGGAGAGGGTCAAGATGAAGACGACATCGTTTCTATCTCTACATTTTCGATCTCTACCAAGTGTTGGCTAGCAATCCGCCAGAACGTCACCATGGCTGCCGAGGAAGTCCCATTGCAGAATAGCGAGCTATTCGATGTCAGTGACTGCGTTGCAGTTGTTACTGGAGGTGGAACAGGGATAGGCCTGATGATGGCAAAGGCACTCGAGGCCAATGGAGCAAAGGTCTACATCCTGGGTCGACGGCTGGCAGTCCTCGAGGCCGCCGCAAAGCAAGCAGTAAGCCAGATATAGATATATATATGCACCCCCTAGGAGGAGTATGGAATCAAAACACTAACAAGGCAACCCAGACATACGGAAACATTTACCCCTTACAATGTGATATCACCTCCAAGGACGACCTCGAGACGGCAGTGGAACGCATTGCCAGCGAGGACGGCTTCGTCAACTTGGTGGTCAACAACGCTGGAATCTCAACACCGAACCTAGGCCCCCAGCGGACGCGACCAAATGCCAAATGGAGCATCACAGACCTGCGGAACTACTGGTTCAGCAAGCCGTCGTTCGAGGACTACGCCAGGGTTCTTGAAGCCAACACCACGGCGCCCCTGATGGTGACCTTTGCATTCCTCGAGCTGCTGGACCGGGGCAACCGTGTGCGCGCAGAGCAGGCAAAGGCAAACGGCGGCCGGTCAGACTACGTGCGCAGCCAGGTCATCATGGTCAGCAGCGTTGGTGGCTTTGGTCGCGATAACTCGGCCTTCATCTACGGCGCCAGCAAGGCCGGGACAACGCAGATGACCAAGAATCTGTCGACATATCTTACGCCATGGAAGATCCGAGCGAATGTCCTGGCACCAGGATGTAAGGCCCCCTTAATTACTGCAAGATATAACCATACCAGAAAGATAGGAAGCTAACGGTGGTGCCATAGATTTCCACACGGAGATGACCCAAGACTTCTACAAGAGTACGGGGGGTCGGTTACCGGCTACCATGACCCCTGAAGAGCGCTTTGGAGACATGCAGGAGATCAGTGGGACCCTCTTGTACATGGCCTCGAAGGCTGGTGCCTACTGTAACGGCTCAGTGATGTTGTCTGATGGAGGCTACCTTGCTATCCATCCCAGCGCTTATTGATCGATGTTATATTTGGGTCTTACTGTGAAAGCACTTTTTTTTCTTATTTAACAAAAATATTGGTTATCCATGTTTATAAAATAGTTATATATAAGGCTATGGCGAAGGATCATATTCGGGTTAAAGCCCCAGACAATAATCCCGATCGATATTGATAGAGTTATTATCAAAAGGCTGAGCTAAAGAAGCTAGCCACCAATTGAAGACAGAATTACTCTATTGACTTAAATAATTCGAGAGCAGGGGGTTTACATTGGGAGCTGGATCGAGATGTCAAGGGCAGAGATGATGCCAGCTAATATATACACAAAGTATAAGGAAAAAGTGAAAAGAAATCTTGACCATAATTAGCTACCTATCTCACACTCGCGTCGAATAAACTTAGTCAGGAAGAGTTTGCTTCAGCCTCACACTACGGGTACCAATTCTTAGCCCGAAGCTCCTTGTTCATCTTGATTATGTTCTCCCGAGCACCGGCCCATGGCTTACGCTTGCCCGCATTGAACAGTCGGTAGTGGAAAGGCAGCAAAAGCCCATCCATAACCATACCGCATAGTTCCCGGTCCATGAGCCAGAAAGTCCAGCCCTGCCAGCCATATCCCAAATTCGCTCCCATACCGAGACCGGCCGTTTCATCAACCCATTCCAGCCAGTCAACTCCTTTAGTTAGGCCCGGCGTCACTCGCGAGTTGTTAGAGAGATTGGCAATCCACTTGAATTGCTCGTCCACCTGGCGGTTCATTTCTGCCTTGGATGGAAGTCGAGAAGTCCCCTTCCAGAGCTGTGCAACTGCCATGCTCGCAAGGTCGAACATCAGGAATGCCGGGTTCATGAATGACAAGTTGCCCATGAAAGCAAGTGACTCGGGGTGCTGCAGGGAGATGACATTCTGGTAAAGACGAGGCATCTTCCGGCCATTCGACATCTCACAGGCGTCCTTCTGGTCATAGATGGTTGGATCACTCTTCCCGAGCATTGAATAGTCAACGGTGTATCCAGTACACCAGACGATGGAGTCCACCTCAATTACAGTGCCATCGGTCATTTCGATGGTTGTGCCGTCACAGACGTGACGGATAGCCGGAAGGGAAATAACCCGGCCACTGGATAGGTTGTCAATCAGATTGTCGCTGATAATTGGTCGTTGCTGGCTGAAAGACGGAGCAGGATCCAGCTGCCATTCCGGCTTAAGGTCGTATAGCCGATTGCGAAGTCCGACAATAACGCTATCCATCACCTTTTTCCACAGGCCTGGGGTGTAGCGGGACATCTTACCCAAAATCCATCCTTTGCGATAGGTGCGTACATGGTCGACCGGCTTACCGTCAACCCATCGTGGCAACTGGAACATGGTTAGCTGTAACGGAAAGCAGTGGGATATAGTGCCGGCTCAAGACTTACCACTATGGCACCGTGACGGTGCGATACATACACTTGTTCCGCTACATCCGCCAGAAGGCCCGTGACATCAGCTGCAGTGTTTCCAAAGCCAACAACCAGCACCCGCTTGCCTGCATAGTCATCAGCACTTTTATAGTTAGCTTGGATACTTATTGCAGGCATCAAGCCATCCATAAATTACCGAATGAGAAAAAAAACAGCCCAACTTACCTCTTGAAAGTGACAGAATGTTGCACGTCTCCTTTGAATTTCTCGATTCCCGCTACCTTCGGGATATTGGGTACTTGATCGGGGCCCAACGCATGGATTACTTTGTCAAATTCTTGCACAGTCTTCTGGTCTTCGTTTCCAACTGGAGATATTTCAATTTCCCACTTGTGTTTCATCTCATTCCAGCTTGCACGGTGGATGTTTGTGCTAAGGCGCACATGTGGCATGACCTGGAAATGCTCGGCATACGAGGCAAGGTATTTCGCCATATGGCTTGCTGTCGGGAAATCTGGCGTATCTACACCCAGTTAAAACCATACAATTCCGCAATGCATAAGCTCTTGCGCAAACTCACCATCAGGAAAGGGAAAATCGGTGAATGATCCCTAGTATAAAAGGTCTGTTTAGTCCAGCTCTTCTATATCGGCAACAGCTTGTATAGAGCTATCTTACACGATGTTTGGATCCGTTTGTTACCGTGGCTAGAAAACGAATTGAGCTCTGGTCAGTTGAATGAGTCCACATAGCACATATAAAGAGAGTAAAAGCTGACTTGGTAACACAGAGATGTTCTTATTCTCCTCATTGTAATGCCATAGACCGCCAACGTATGAATTCCGATCGAATCCGGTCACATTGAACCCTTCCTCAAGCAGGTTCTTCATCGACACAAGGCCAAGGGCCCCTATATTGGTGCCAAGTCAGCTATCTGCATATCATTATCGATAACCTATTCAGCGGAGAGGCAGCAAGCTACCAGTATAGAATCTTTACATACCAAGACCAAGAACCGCAACTGTTGGCGCTTTTTCAGACATTTTGGAAGCCCAAATGATCAAAGGAGAAGAAACAGCTTTGCCAATAGTATGTAAATGGGTATCATCAAATGTTGACCGTTATTCTTGGGTATGTCTGGGCAGCCCTATCGTATAAAGGGTGGAAAGGCACACGGCAAAAGAAACATTAAAGCAAAATAAATCTCCGTAGTAGAAAGCCTGCTTCATTAACATTGTATATTCCAAATTACCCGGGGCCTCCGAAAGGGGGCTGAGATGTCGTAGGATTCGGGGTACAGTCGGGACTCAACCGGGTTAAGTTGAGCTGATATGGAAGAGGATCCAGGTTCGGCCCAGTGGACTCTTACTCGGATATGGGAGCCCACATTTAGAGAACCTTGTACCTCATGGCTATCCACAATGTATAGTAGTACCACTATTCTCCCCTTGTTTCAGTACAGATATTGGACCCTGGTTGAGATCCGAATTCCGACACATGGTCCCGGGAATGATCGGGGGTCGCGCGGGAGTCCTGCAAGATCTCTTTCGGGTCTTGTTATTGGCTCGGGAAATGTATGGAGACATCGTTGGTATGCAAAGCTGAAGTGGATTGGTAGGCTTGAGCTGGACGCTGGCGGACGAGTCGAGGACCAAGCGGCTGCCACCACTCACATGGGAATGGAGTCTCCAAAAAAGGGCACGTGGGAACGTGGTGTGTAAATATAGCCAATTTAGACATCTCACAAGGGTCTTGCTTGAGGCTTTAAAAACTGTTGGAAATCCCCCTAGGACATATCAGAGCAGAGTTCAACTGCGCAGTTCCATACACTTCTACTGGAGCTCCAGTTCTCCTTTGCCATTTTCAACTTCCCATGCAGTTCAGCACTTAGGCAATAGTAATTGCTTCAACATATAACTCAAGTGCCTCTGCTGACCATGGTGAATCAACTGCACCTCTATCTCTTCGGAGATTTGACATATGACATTTCCACAAAGCTGCAACCACTCCTTCACTCTGATTCATATCCCCTTCTTCGTTCGTTTTTTGATTGCGTTTGCGATAAACTCAGAGCTGAGATTGGTCAATTGCCGGCCCAGGACAAAGAAGTTTTCCCTCGTTTTTCTAGCATTGCTGAGCTATTGACATGGCGTAGCGGCCACAGCAGGTCAAATCCTGCTGTTGAGAATGCATTGACGTGCATCTATCAACTGGGTGAGTTTATTCAGTAAGTCCCTGGAGTTGGGAGCATCTGCATAATCAAGCAATGAATGTCCTGAAGGATGAATCCATGCTAATGAATATGCCCCTTTTCTACTGCAGCCAACATGAGGGTCTCGGACAGGAATACTTCTCTCCCCAAGAAACCTGCGTATCAGGTATCTGTACCGGTGCTCTTTCTGCCGCAGCTGTTAGCTGTTGTAGGACTGCATCTGAACTGGTCCCTATTGCTGTACAAACGGTACTGGTCGCTTTTCGACTGGGGATGTGCACATTACGTGCTGCCAAGGCAATTGACCCGTCGGAAGGAAACTGGTCGATGGTTGTATCTTGTGATTCAACTGACAAAGTTGAAGAGCTTCTTTGCAAATTCTCTGAGTCTAATGTAAGAATGATGCCTGCACTGCTATCGGGATAACAATGGCTAACAAATTCCACAGAATCTTCCCATCACATCAATGCCATGGATTAGTGCATATGGGGAGGATAACTGGGTGTCGATCAGTGCACCTGCATCCATTTTGCTAGCACTTCGCTCCTCTGAGATACTGTCAGGAATGCGCTCGCGTGTACTTGACATCCACTCCCCTTATCATGCAAAGCATATATTTTCAAATAGCGACATCGATGCAATCCTCGAGACAACCGATTCTCAGGAGTGGGAGCGATATAGAGCCGTTCGACCTATGGTTTCGAGCACCACTGGAGAAGTAATTGAGCCCGAAGGACTCCGACCCCGCTTGGAGGCAGCACTCATTCAAATTTTGATTGAGCCGATCAGATGGACAGAGCTCACTCAGGGGCTGGCTGCATTCATGTCCTCAATCAACGCAACGAGGTTCCACGTTATTTCTATTGGCACCAATGCAGAGGCCACATTAACTGCATCACTGAGCTCCAAGATGCAACTTGATGATTCTCAAGTCCCCGGTAATGGCGAGAGTGTGAAGCCAGACCAAAACGGTGGCGAGGCCCGTGGAAATATGGTTCGTGGTCGATCCAAGATCGCTATCGTTGGCCTCTCAGGCAGATATCCAAGTGCAGAGAATAACGAGGAATTCTGGGATCTCATCTTCCGTGGACTAGACGTGCACAAAACTGTGCCAGATCTCCACTGGAGTGCTAAGACACATGTTGACCCTACCGGCAAGAAAAAGAATACCAGTGCTACCCCGTACGGCTGCTGGTTGGAACATCCTGAGGCATTTGATGGACTCTTTTTCAACATGTCACCCCGCGAGGCACCCCAAGTCGACCCTGCTCAGCGTATCGCCTTGATGACCGCCTATGAAGCAATGGAACAAGCCGGAATTGTCCCTGGCGCTACCCCATCCACCCGCCACGACCGGGTGGGCGTCTTCTATGGAGTCACAAGCAATGACTGGATGGAAACTAACAGTGCCCAAAACATCGACACGTACTTCATTCCCGGTGGTAACAGAGCGTTCATCCCAGGCAGGATCAATTATTTCTTCAAATTCAGCGGTCCCAGCTACAGTGTTGACACCGCATGCTCTTCTAGTTTGGCATCTCTCCATATCGCTTGCAATTCTCTGTGGCAGCGTGATATTGATACTGCCATTGCGGGTGGAACAAACATCCTTACCAACCCTGACTTTACTGCTGGTCTGGATCGTGGGCACTTCCTCTCACGCACTGGTAACTGTAAGACATTTGATGACGATGCCGATGGGTATTGCCGTGGAGAAGGTGTTGGCACCGTTATCCTGAAGCGTTTGGAGGATGCCATTGCTGACAAGGATCCTATCCACGGTCTCATCTTGGGAACTTACACAAACCATTCGGCAGAGGCAGAGTCAATCACCCGCCCGCATGTCGGAGCCCAGAGGGATATCATGAGAAATATTCTCAGCAACAGTGGAGTTGATCCATACAGTGTGAGTTACGTTGAACTGCATGGAACAGGTACTCAGGCAGGCGATGCTAGAGAAATGACCTCTGTCCTGGACACTTTCGCGCCTGCAGACGCCCGTCGATATCGTCAGCCCGAAGAGTCCTTATATCTAGGCTCAGTTAAATCCAACATCGGTCACGGAGAGGCTGCTGCTGGAGTCAGTGCTCTGATCAAGGTTCTCTTGATGTTGAGAAACAATACCATCCCTCCGCACTGTGGTATCAAAAACAAAATCAACTCCAGCTTCCCAACAGACCTTGATGCCAGGAACGTATACATTGCAAAGAAGGCCGTCCCCTGGCCGTCAAAAGAGGGACAGCCACGCAGGGTATTTATAAACAACTTCAGCGCTGCAGGAGGAAACTCTGCCCTAGTCCTCGAAGAAAAACCTGTGGAGGCTGAGATTCTGGGAACAGATCCTAGAGCTGCCCATGTGGTAACGGTGTCAGCCAAATCAGCAATTTCTTTGAATCGAAATATCCAGTCACTCGCAGATTATATTGAGAAGCATCAAGACGAGACTCTTTTCCTTCCCCAGCTGTCCTATACCACGACCGCACGTCGAATTCACCATCAACATCGAGTTGCTGTTACCGGTGCATCTGCTGCCGATATCAAGGCAGCTCTTAAAACAGCGGCTGCAAATGGTGATGGCAAGGTTAGAGCAAGAGTTGCACCCAAGGTCACATTCACATATACTGGACAGGGTGCTCAGTATGTTGGTATGGCTAAGCAGCTATACACATTATTTGATCAATTTAAGAGAGACATCAACCGATTTGATAGCCTTGCCCAGAAGCTAGGATTCCCCAGCTTCCTTTCTGTGATTGAGGATGAGTCTAGCCAGCAACAGCACGATATCTCTCCAGTCACCTTACAACTCTCCAGTGTCTGTATGCAAATGGCTTTATCTCGGCTGCTTATTTCCTGGAAATATCATTCCGGACAATGTCATAGGTCACAGCCTTGGCGAATATGCTGCTCTCAATACCGCTGGTGTTCTGTCCGACACAGACACCATTTTCCTCGTGGGAAGACGTGCGCAGTTGTTAGAGCAGCATTGTATACTTGGAACACACAGCATGCTTGTGGTTAAGGCTTCTTTAGCTGCCGTCCAGAGAGCACTCGATGGCACGGAATTTGAGGTTGCATGTATCAATGCACCAGAGGAGACTGTCCTTGCCGGGCCCAACAAACAAATTGAAGCCCTCAAGGAGTCCTTGAACAACAATGGCCTCAAGACAAAGATCATTTCGGTGCCTTTTGCATACCATTCTTCCCAGGTAGATTCCATATTGAACCATTTCGAGACACTGGCTACAGGCGTTAGGTTCCGCAAGCCAGCGATTCCGGTTATATCTCCATTGCTCGCCGAGGTCATCGTGGACGAGGGTATCATTTGCCCTAGGTATCTAAGGAGACATTGCCGTGAGACCGTCAGTTTCCTCGGAGCTCTTCAGCATGTCAAAGAGACTGGAGTCGTGAAAGATAAGTCCTTTTTCGTCGAGGTAGGCCCTCACCCTATCGTGACTGGTATGGTTAAGGCACTCTTTGGGACCTCTGTCACTTCTATGGCTACGCTTCAGCGTAGCCGTGATGACCTGAAGGTTGTAACCGAGTTGCTTGTTTCCCTTTATTCGGCCGGCACTGACCTTCGCTGGAACGAGTACCACCGCGACTTTGAGGCTTCTCACAAGGTCCTGGAACTCCCTGCATACAACTGGGACTTGGGGAACTACTGGATGCAGTACGTGAATGACTGGTCTTTGCGAAAGGGTGACCCCCCATTGATCGTTGGCCCTTCGTCCTTGACCTCAACTACCATCCACAAAGTAGTGGACGACAGTATTGACAAAATTGTTGTCGAGTCGGATATGGCACGCGAAGATTTTAATCCCTTGGTACAGGGCCACGAGGTCGATGGCGTGCCTCTATGCACACCAGTAAGTGCCGGCGTGAATCGATAGTTTCCAAGCGATAATTTTGATGCTGACCGTACTTCTAGTCTGTCTATGCGAATATAGCCCTTTCCATCGGCAAGTATCTTCTGGAGAGATACCATCCAGAAATCGAAACGAACCTGGTCGACGTGGCCAACATGACTGTCTTGAAGGCATTGATTGCTCGGGCTCAGGGGCCCCAGCCACTTCGTACCATAGCAACTGTCGATTGGTCTGCTAAGAAAGCTGGCGTTTCCTTCCGCTCTTACGATGTAAGTCTTCCCTACCATGGTGTTGGAATGCCAGAGTCCCGTGCTAACATTGACCCAACCCACTGTAGAAATCTGGAGAGCCAACGGTGGAACATGCGACCTGCGAGATACACTTCACTGATCGGTCTCGGCTCAAGCTGCTAGAGGGCTCTACTGCAACTATCAAGGCTCGAATGGGCGCTATGCGCGAGACACTTGGAAGCGGTGAAACCCAAAGATTCAATCGAGCAATGGTTTATAAGATGATCAGTCCTTTGGCACAATTCCACCGAGACTATCAGCCACTCGATGAAGTTATCATCGATAGCAACAGCCTGGAAGTCTCCAGTCAGGTCAACTTCAAAGGTGTCCAGGCTGCTGGTAACTTCTTTGCCCATCCAGCTTATATTGACGGCCTCACACAGGCAGGAGGGTTTGTCATGAACTGCAATGACAGTAATGATTTGGCAGTGGAGGTGTTCGTTAACCATGGCTGGGAGTCTCTACAGCTGTATGAGCCTCTTCAGAAGGAGAAGAAGTATAAGACTTTCTGTCATATGTCTCCAGGAGACAACAGAAAGTTCCATGGTGATGTGGTGGTCTTTGAAAGTGAGAAAATTGTAGCCAGTTACAAGGGCATTGTTGTAAGTTGCTCCCATCAGAACTGAACTTGCGAGGCCAAGTAACTGACAACTGGCAAACAGTTCCAAGGCGTTCCTCGTCGAGTGTTGCGTTTCTTCTTGAAGCCTGAAGCGCCGGCCGCTCCCCGTGGACAAGCAAATCAAAAGACCACAGCACGACCAGCTCCTGTTGCACCAGTTGCAACGGCCATGCCAACTTCTACCTCCAAGCCAATTGCTAAGCCCGCCATGGCTCCAACAACAGCCAGCGCCAAGTCACCAAAGGTCAAGCAGGCATTCCAAATTATCTCTGAAGAAGCTGGCGTGCCTGTTGAAGACCTCACGGACGATTGTGTCTTCACAGACATGGGAATTGATTCGCTGTTGGCTCTAGTGATCACAAGCCGATTCCGGGAAGAGCTCGAGTTGGACGGGGAACTGGATGATATATTCCTCACGTATACCTCCGGGAAAGCGCTTAGAAGCTACCTTGCAAACCAGTCAGGTTCGGATATCCCAGTAGTGGTGGAACCAACACCATTACCGGTCATTGCGCTAAATGTTGAGCCCGCCGTCACTTCTCGAATCTCCATGGGTGCCGATTGTGCTGCTGCCCTTGCTATAGTGTCTGAAGAGAGTGGAATTGCGATTGCAGAGCTCGCTGATGAGTGTATCCTTGCAGAAATTGGTATCGATTCACTTCTGGCGCTTGTGATCGTCAGTCGTTTCAAGGAGGAATTGGACGTCGATATTGACAGTCAATCTGTGTTCACAGATTCCTTCACGATCCGAGACCTGAAGGCATTCTTTGGAAAGGGGGAATCAACTATTACTACCCGCGCACCGTCCATTCTGATGGAAAGCTCTGATGAAAACACCATGTCATCCATGACACCACCAGACTCAAGTTCCGACTACGACACGTCCGAGAAGCCAGAACACATTGCTGTACCGCCTGCCACATCTGTTCTATTGCAGGGTATTGCAAGACACGCAGAGAAGATCCTCTTCCTCTTCCCTGACGGCTCAGGATCTGCAACTTCATATTCAGCAATCCCACGGCTGAGTCCCCGCGTAGCTGTCATCGGGCTTAACTCTCCCTATAACAAGATCCCAGAGCTTTTCAGATGCACTCTCGACGACCTGATTGATAGTTACATAGATGAGGTCCGCCGTCGCCAACCAACAGGGCCATATTATTTCGGAGGCTGGTCCGCCGGAGGTATTTTGGCCTACCGCGCCGCTCAAAAGCTGATTGAAGCTGGTGAAAAAGTTCCCGATCTTATTCTAATCGATTCCCCGGTCCCAAGGGGGTTGGACAAGCTGCCACAGCATTTCTATGATCACTGCAGCAAGTATCAGGTATTCGGACACCGTGCTGGACCAACCAAGGGCCATGCGAAGGCACCGGCATGGCTTATTCCACACTTCAATGCAACAATTGACACCCTACATGATTACCATGCGTCCCCTCTTCCGGCTGGTAAAACGCCACGAACGACTATCATATGGGCGTGTGAGAGTGTAATTGATGGTGTTAATGTGCCCAAACTTCAGTCCCATCCCGACGATACACCAGGCATGAAGTTTTTGTCTGAACAACGCACCGACTTTTCAGCAGCTGGGTGGGAGGCCGTCTTTCCAGGAGGAGAGATTATCTTGGAGCGTATTGAGCGCGCCAACCACTTCTCTATGATGGTGAGTACAACAACCTGAGCACATTTAAAGAGCCAGTCCTGGTCAGTAACTAACCACACAATCGTATTAGAAAGGAGAGCATGCATCTAAGCTAGCTGCAATCATTAAAGCTGCACTAGCATAAGCGAATGAAGTGAAATAGCTGTGGCCGGAGTGTACATACGTGACCAGTAGCTAGAGGCGTTTGAGATTTGTGATTTTTGGATAGTAACCGCGCATAATAATTTTGTTGTTTAAACCTATTCTGTAGAATAAATGAAAGATCCGTAGTTCTTCCGCATAAGGGCAAGCCCACCTTGTATCGGTCAAACTGAGTAAATATGAGTAAACATTCTTTGAACTAGCTACCCGTAAGCAGAGTCGGCTAGTTCAACGCCAATCTTATGCAGGGGATGGGGGACAAGAAAAGAAAATCTGTTACTAGCTTAGATACTCTCCAGAGTGACGGAATCAGAAGTTTGAGGCAGCTTATGGAGAAAGTAGAAGGTCAGGTGTATCAGATGAAGAGGTACTCTACAGCGTTAAAGCAGGTTGCGCCAGCGATGGAGTCAGCTTGACTGGCCAGGACTCGCGCGCAGGAGGCCCGATGGAGATTGCGGTGGTGAGGACGATGGCGAGCGTGACTCAAGCCGCTCTCGCTGCGCCCATTCTCGAACGATGACTCCATAGTCGGCAGTGATGGCGCGGATAAATTCTGCTCGTCCAGCTGACGCGATGATTTCTGCGAGTCGCTCAAGGTCTGCTAGCCATAAACCGGCCCGGGACGCGGAGGGATGCCCATTTGGCTGTCTCTCATCGAGTCAACTTTGCAAGGTAACTAGTTAACAGTTGCAGCCGTCTCTCTGACCTAAACTCAGCATTCACGCCGCCTTGGGTCGCCATGGTCGCGTTCAATCATAGTATTAACCCAACGAACAACTGCAGAGTAGAAGTGACAAGGGCCTGATCTCAGTAGAAGGGGTCACAACAGACACAAGAGTTTGTACGAGGACAAGTGTTAGAGGCTTGTAGAGGACCAGGAGGAGCGCGTTGAAGTGTAAATAAACTATGGTGCCTAACTACAAGTGGTTAGTTAGCGGAAGTGTGGGCCATCCCGCTTAGAGATAGAGGTTGGGTAGTTGTGGATAAAGGATAGAGGTAAAAGGCCAGAGAACAGGTGAGATTCCGCACTCGATCTACGTACCCAAATGCCGCCGTATCCAGCTGCCTAGCTGTGTATCCTAAGCACAATCTTCTACTTCTGCTATATTATCTCGTTATACTAGGGTAGGGTTAGGGTTAAGGGCAAGGGGTTAGATGTATAAGAATCCTATATAAGAGTAAGAAGGTAAAATAAAAAGGAGATAGGTATAAGAGGTAAGTAAATAGAATGAGGTAAGGTGTGGCCTCGGAGTACATAGATACACTGGAGAACCTTACGCTAAGAAGAATACATACTTTACTCTGTGTACCTAGTTAGGCGAGTGGATACGGTGGCATTTAGGTAAGTGGTTATTTCAGCAATTAGGCAGTTCCACAGTAATAATACACTAACAAAAGGCAGTACATTGCAATCATCCTAATTGGAAGCTCCAAGTTCCTGCACAGGCATCTGGCTAAGCTCATCGTTGTCATCTTGCCCAGATTGAGACTCATTCTCAGCAACTGGGGTTGCACATTGGGGCGTCTGGCAACGCCGACTGTTATCCAGCCAGTTATACTTCTTCATACGCATACGGTTCAAGGCAGAAACATCAGGCTTTGCGGCTACTGGTCCTTCGGCAGTAAGGTCGATCCTTGCAGGTTCTGAGGGCACTGTTGTAGGTTTGGATGCTCCTTGATGAGAAGCAAGGCTTGCTGCCGTAGCCTTGGAGGCTACAGCTATTGCGGCATGATACTGCGTGAGGAGGTTGAGGTGGGCAGCTTCAAGGTTCCGAAACTTGTTGCGCCAGAGTTCCGCCTCAGCTGTGGCTTCTTCGATTGCCTTGTTTTTGAAAGTTATTGACCGTTTCAGGAGGGTACATTCTTCTCTCATCTGCTGTGCCTTTGACTTTCCTGTAACAGGGTCAATGCCGCCCCACTGCGCAGAAAACCATGCAATTTTATCCCGTTCATATCTCATCCTATGCGCTACCCTGCGGTATTGGTTGACTCTGTGGTTAACTGTGCTGTCCGCTACTTCAACACACTTGACGTGAGCGACCGGAGTCGACGGTAGATAGCCTAGAGGTCCGCCCATGCGAGGATAGGGAGAAATATATTTCTCTGCATTGTTGGGCGTAGTGAAAACCTGTCTGTACATGGAATTCAGTAGATCTTGGCTCCCGATATTGTTGTATTTTTTTATAATTTCTGACACTGGTTTTCGTACCCACGGCTTGAGAAAGACTGGCTCGGCAGCTGGGGGGGATTCCGGGGGTGATAGGATCGAGGAAGAGACAGTGTGACATGGCCTTCCAGGAAGAGACAACGGTTGATGGATCGGAACTCGCGGCGGAACGGGGTCACTAGGAACTTCAACATCGTCGAACAAAGAGTCAACTGATGATTCACGTTCTCCTCGAGAATTATCATCAGGAATATATTGCGTCGACGGCGAAGGCAGGGTATGTTCCACGGTTATAGCTTGCGGTACATCCTCCTGCTCATATGAGCGGCCCGTATGTGGAAGTAAAGCAAGATGCGGCCCTCTGCGAGAGGAAGCTATTGAGCTGTCGCTAGGGTGACAGGAAGTAGTATCGCGGGTCGGCGAAGGACTTTCAATCTGAAGGGGTCCAGGAATATTGGGGGATACTTTGCACAGTCTTTTAGAAGTTTCACAGATGTCATCGGTACCGATATTCGTAGCATCGTCTATGCAATCGAAAGACCTTTTGAGCATACGCTTACCATCATCCAGTCCCGCCGTTAAGGCGCCCGTATGCTCGTCGGCTGCTGGTTGGGCACTATGAGTTTCAGTGTTTTCCGCCGCTGGGTTTGCGTTGTCGTTCAGCGTAGTGTCATGTTGTAGTAGGATATCGTCAATGTCATCATTGCCTCCGTTTGAGGCTGTGAGTCTGTCCAAGGCATCCTGAAAATCACTTCCATTACCGAAAATGCCCAGATCAGAGAGAGAATCAAGCCCCTCAGTAACGTCTGGTTCACCCGGAAAATCCCACAAGTGCTGCGGCTGTGGTTCAAGTAAATGTGTAAGCTCTTGGCCTTGATTCATAGCTGGCTGAGAGTTGGGAGAGTTCTCTGTCCGCAGCTCATGAGGGCTTTGGACAGGAGGAAAACAGCAAGGCAGTGTCTGTAAAGAAGCATAAATACCTTCTGATGACGAGGATTGCATGGTGTTCATAACACAGTGCAATCCTGCTGGGGCTTTTGATGCTATTCAATCCATCGACAAGGACTAATAGATCAGTCAAAGGAGCAACAAACAACCCCTCTCCAAGCTAGTAGCCGTAACTTAACAAGTCTGTAAGGGAAGCAGGATTCGAGACCAGTCCAAGCGGTCACTATTAATAGCCCCTGCCGTCCACTTGTTATATTGCTCGACCTAGCTGGCTGGTGTTGTTGAAGTTGTTGATGTTGATGTAGTTGAAGTCCAAGTTGAGTTCTGTTCATTTTTTGTCCAGCAGGTAGTCACATGACCAATGACTCTTGTAATTATGTAATACGTCGGATTAACTCAAACCTTATTTATTGGCATCGAGGGCATATTTACTCCAATAACTCTCCATATGCGAATGAAATAGCTGTTTTTTAAACAATAGGGAGTTATAGAAGCTCTATCCACGGGATATTTGTCTTGAGAATGTTAAATATTCGCTATAGACATAAATAATATGATGGATGTTGGGTTGCCCGGGCGGCTTCCATGAAATTGAACGGTAAAATATTTCTCCGATCACTCCTGGGCGGCTGTCACCCACGCTTGGGCCACCTGCAGTATATCGAGATTCTTCCATGAGGAACCAAGAAGAAATATAGAAAGCTCTTGATGAACAGAGACCTGTGAAGAAGGGAGAAAGCACAAAAAGGAAGGCTTTCCAAGCAAGAACTGAGCTGTGATGAGCTTACTCTAGCTAAGAAAAAACAACTAAAGCTCTACGTCGCGCGCCGCAGCCATGAGTGTGATTCTTTGTACAGGTATGTCACCTTCCCGCATTTTGATAACATCCATCAATGCAGCTAACTGGCTGTCCATGCTGGGTTTAGCGGGATATGACCATATTATTCGGTATGTCCAGCAGGTATAGAAATATTTCAAACTTGAGACTGCGTAACTGACTTGATTCTAGATTCTGGGAGGCCCTATCAGGCATATGTTCCCGCACCATCCAGCACCCAGAGTCCCAGGTCAACCGGCTATGCATCACTCCAGATAAGCGTTTTGTGGCCGCTGCAGGCAGGCATCGAGTGTACCTTTACGATATCCGATCTACAAACCCAAATCCAGTCATGAAGTTCGACGGACATACGAATAATATCACCGGCGTCGCGTTCCACTGTGAAGGAAAGTGGATGGTGACCAGCTCCGAGGACTGCACGGTGAAGGTGTGGGACGTTAGGTCTGGGACACTACAGAGAAATTATACTCACAAAGCCCCTGTGAATGATGTGGTTATTCATCCCAACCAAGGTGAATTGATTAGCGGAGATGGCTCTGGCTTTATCCGAGTCTGGGATCTGGGTGAAAGCAGATGTACCCACCAACTGATACCCGAGGAAGATGTGTCCGTGGCTAGTGTTAGCGTTGCCAGTGATGGATCTTTACTGTGTGCTGGAAATAACAAGGTATGGTTTTTCTCCCTCTGGTAGATTTGTATGATCCTTGCTTACCAGATAACATTGTAACAGGGAAACGTATACCTCTGGCGAATGTTGCAGAACCAAGATGAAACAAGCATTGTCCCCGTTGCGACCTTCCAAGCGCATAAGGACTATCTGACTAGAGTGCTACTCTCGCCAGACGTCAAGCATTTGGCAACCTGCTCAGCAGATCATACAGCCAAGGTCTGGTCTTTGGATCCAGAATATGGGCCAGCAAAAATGGCCGCTGCCGCCAGGGAGAAGGCAGCCAAGGAAGCCGCCCAAAAGACTCCTGGACCTGCTTCTGCGGCTACTTCTGTTACTGCTTCTCCAAACGGACAAAAAGGTGAAGCCATAAAGACACCACCCAAGACCCGAACAGAATGGAATGGAAAGGGATCTCCAGCCAGCGGTTCAATCATCGCATCTGGCGGGAGTACAGAAATATCTGCCTCAGAACTTACCCAGAACGATAGCTTTGTTTCGGATCAGCCATTTTCTTCTTTTCTTGATGGACCACCTATGGACCATACCACAAATACGCTTTTCCTGGAAACTACACTAGCCAGTCATCAAAGGTGGGTATGGGACTGTGCCTTCTCGGCTGACTCTGCATACCTGGTTACAGTGTCTAGTGATCACTGTGCACGTCTATGGGAACTTTCGTCCGGGCAAATCATCCGACAATATCAAGGTCATCATCGTGGTGCGGTCTGTGTTGCCCTGAATGATTACTCCGAGCCGCGGTAAACGGTATTTTCTTCGATTGATGCTAGGTTATATACCTTTTTGATGCCTATCTGCCTCTCTTTCTTTGAGTAATCATGTTCTAGCCTGGCGTTGAATGTATGGTGGCGTTGTTATCGGTATTTTGTTGGTGTATGGAGGAATTGATTGTATGTATGATTGATCTGACACATCGGAAATGAAATCGGTTCAATATATAGTACTATCTTGCGGCAGTAGGCATTCAGAAGCAGCGATTACATCTTAAAGGTCTACGTAATAGTAATAATGACCATTATCCTATGTAATCATTTATGCTCCCAAAAAAAATTCACCACATTTCCATCCAGGAGAATTCAAATTTTATACCATTCCAAGGCTTGAAACAAGAACACAGCACGTTTCCCCCATAAGATTCATCTCAGAGAGCCAAACCAGACAATGTTCAACACTAGGTCCATCCCCTTCTCCTCGGCCACAGGATGTTTATACGTCCACATGCCGTCATGCTTGGTATCCCAGTATGCGCCTGATGCACAGTGCATGCCTCGTCGTCCTCGAGCTTCAACATTAGTGGAGCCCTCCTTGCTTGAGAAGCCTTGCTGAATGATTGTGCAGGTAACGTTGAATCGATATGTGGGTTTAGAAGGGTCGGGTTTGCTGTCCTCTTCCTTATCCGTCTCCTCTGAGGAAATAGATGATATGAGTGATCGAAGGACTTGGTTCTATATCCAGTGTTAGCCAGCTGGGGTATTGAGTAGCGCATAAACTAGATAGAACGAACTATTATCTGTGCACTCCATTCGGAGACCTTTTCATGTTCATACTGCTCGACACCCTCCAGTGTGGAATCGCATGCCTGAGTGCGTTAGTAACTTGTAGCGGGGCGAAGGAGATCCGGGTTGGGGAGTGGGAGGTTTGAATACCTCAGCAGCGATCTTGGAAAGCTGTTCCACAGGAATTGGCTATAAGTCATGGTAGCGAGCCGTCAGTAAGGGGCCCGCGGATGCTTAGCAGGACACAGGGGTAACCATACCGAGCTAGAGTGCGGTTCAACTGCCATGGCTCCGGCGGTCCTGCGCGACACTAAAATGAGGGTATTCGACTATACGGGTGAAGACAATTGACCGCCGCAGCGATACGCAACTTGTATCTCTCTCGATCACTCGTAAAACTAGCGACTTTTCTCCTCGTCGTCTTGTTTACTTGTGAGAATAACAATGGATTATGTAACTGCCCGTGCGTGTATAATTAGCTTTGAGTTATGTAATACTATATCTGATTAGTAAGCATGGATCATGTGACTGTTACTTATTTGCCACGTGATGGATTCTTGTCCCGAAGTGGCAAGAAGCAAAAGAAGCTTTTCGAGAGAGTCGAAGAAGCCGAAGAAAAAAACCATCGACGAAGCGAGATTCAGCTGGCGTTTTGACTGTCTTTACCCATCTACAGCCGAGTGTTCGACAGATACGTCTGACCGCGTGGAACTCGCTACCCTTCAATAATTGTCCCTTGCCACCAGTCACTATGTCAAGCCAGCCCCTCCTACAGTCCGCTCCAGGTAAGCTGCCGATTGGACCCTTGCAACCAGTAGCAATAGCTTCTACGGAAGCACAGCCCAGCAGAGCACAAAAGAATGGATAAAAGTTTGAAAGCTAACCACTGAGATGAACGATGATGATAAACACAGGCAAGAGAATTGCGCTGCCAACTCGCGTCGAGCCAAAGGTCTTCTTCGCCAACGAGCGAACGTTCCTCTCATGGCTCAACTTCACGATCATCCTCGGCGGCCTGGCTATTGGCCTGCTTAACTTTGGCGACCGCGTAGGCCAAATCAGTGCCGCGCTGTTCACATTCGTGGCAATGGCTTCGATGATATATGCGCTGGTGACGTTTCACTGGCGAGCGCAGAGTATTAGGAGACGCGGGCAGAGCGGTTTCGACGACCGGTTCGGGCCGACGGTGCTGGCTGTTGCGCTGCTGGCCGCTGTTGTTGTCAATTTCGTCCTCAGGTTCAAGCAGGGTGGTGCTAAGTAGATGCATTCATTTGAGGTGAAGTGAAATCGACGCACTGGTTTTGGAATACTTCGGACCTTGGTTTGTCTGGTTGGATATGTCTGTCTATGCTGGTGATTTAGGTGATTGGGTGTCTATACGTGTACCTGTACTTGATGACTTTTTGTTCTGTTCTGCTTTAGCTTGCGATGTGCGTTCCCAGCGGTATAAAGATTCATATATGATACAGCTGAACGGGCGAGCAGCTGTCGCCCATCGTGACGGTGTCTTTATCAATTCTCAGTTTTGGCAGCCTTGCATTGATATGTACGAGGCCTTGCACGTCCGCTTGCCTTCCGATTGGCTAGGGAAGCGCCATAATGAAGATATTATATCATCCTGCATAAAGCCATTCTCTCCATCCATTCCATTTCATGTGTATTGTTAGGTTTTTGTTAAACATATCTCTCTTGACTGATATTATGCCTTTAGCTGTATTACTAGGCGTAGCAACCAGTATTATATGCAGTACTAACCAACTTATAAATTTACCGAAGTACTCCCTCCTGTGTAGCAAGCAAAGCTGTTACTTAAGGGTGGGTTTATTATATTTATAGTTCTGGCTATACCGAAACCCCCAGCAGTACACATAGTACTCTGTATATGGTGTCCAGTTTCATATAGCATTCCAACATAAAGACGTCCAGGCAGCGCATGTAGTGAACTCTGGAGCAGTCAACCCCGAATATCCCCTTTCCATGTAACATCTCAGCCAGTTTACACAGATACATCCTGTAATCAAGGACCATCTGTTGATATATATATGCCGTATAAATTGGAAGGCTATCAGCTAAACAACATCATGTAAAACCTTTAGTGTAAGCATATACCAGGTACCGTCTCACTCTATCTTCTCCTGTTAAGTGTTAATATCTTCTGTTTTTTTTTTTTTCTCTTTCTTCAAGCCGAAGAAAAAATAAAAACAAAAGCAAAAGCTAGAGCCATGCTTAGTCATCATCCCCCTTGCTGTGTTATCCATTACTTTAATTCAACTTCTTCGCTCGGCTTCTATGATGACTTCACCACTCGGAGTCTCTACCTCTACCGTCCTGCCTCTGTATCTCCCTCGCTGCTGGCACGATTGAGACAATCGCACATCCCCCATCTCGCCTCGCTATCGCCGCGCCGGGGTGGCCGCTGCGCTGCAAGTCGTTAGTTCGTCAGCTAGCTTGCATCTATCTCCCCCTGGCCAAGCCAAACGTCACCAGCCAGCCCGACCGTCCGAGAGACCCAAGACAACGCAACCTCGAACCTCAAAACCGCCAACTTGCGCGCCCTTCGAGACCACGGCCAGCGCTTCCTGACAGCGCTTCTCACGGTCCTCTGCCCGGCGACTTGACACCGCCTGCAGCGATCTCTCGTCTCTGGTCGGCCTTGAAGTGTCTGGACACGTCGCCGCCGAGGCAGCGACGCTCAGGTCGTACCTGAAACAGCCCGTTTTTCCGCGCGGCACCGGTTTCTTTCCACCTCTCTACAGCTCGGTCGTCCTGGTGAAGACAGACTTTGCGGTGCCTAAGAGGAAGAGGCTCGCAAGAGACGCCTGGGCGCTATAAAGACGCCGTTCCTGATTGCCCTGGTGGCCCCTACGAGCCAGCCTGCATGTGGCACCCTAGACGTTGATACATTTATTACGTACCGGGGAATTCGACGATACACAGCTGTCTCTTCTCTGCAAGGCGCTTTCATATGGCATGTTCCGTCTGCTACCCTGGTCTTCTATTGCTAGGGTTAAACAGGTAACGGGCACTGCGCAGGAGCACCCAGTCAAGGAGATGGCCGTACGAGAACAGAACCCGTCATCATCACAGCTGCAGTCGCAGTCGCAGTCGCAGACACTGAAGCGGAAAAGGTCCGATTCTGCTGGATCAGAAGTGATTTCGCAGGATGCCGCTGGCTACTCTAAGATAGCTGCTCTACATAGACCAACAGTGTCTGCAGATAACGACAGCATAGCCCAGTCAAGAGACGTTGCGGAGCCCAGGATAGGCCCGGACCGCGACCCAGTTACCAAACCGACAAGCAAAGCCAATATACCCAAGCTACATGACCTTCGGCAGCCCATAGCAGCGCGGACCATGGATACCGAAGAGCTGCGTCAGACCCTGGAATCACAGTTCAGCCTTGAAGTTTTGCTCAAGCACGATGAACTACGCATGATAGAGCAGGAGATGGCCAAGTGCCAGGTTGCGCTCGAGCAGCTGCGTCGTTGCGGTGAGATTCCATACCCTGGATCTGGCCTGACGGGACCTCTGGCGGCCGTTAGCAACGGCTCTGGACCAGCCGTCATGCCTCCGCGCAGCAGCCCCCGTCCTCCAGCATCTCCTTCTCCCTGGGGTACCAATGATGGAGCGTATACCCGGCATTACGCACGGTGGCTTCTTCCGGATCCGCGATTCGATGGTGGAGAGGTCGAGACAGTGCCGCTGCCTTCTAGGGCCGGCAAGAGTCCCGTGGTAGATGGACGAACGACTCGTGCATCATGGGCTGATGCAACCACGGCTTCTTCACGCTCTCATCGTGGCACTGCTGGTGCGAAACTACAAGCCCTTTCAAGTGGATACCCTCCTCCGAAAGACAAGGCCGGCCCGATGATCATTAAACGCAAGACGGACGGGCAATTTGTGAAGCTGGTCTGTCTTGACTGCAGGCGTGATAACTTCTCCAGCACACAAGGATTTATCAATCACTGCCGGATAGCGCATAACCGCAGCTTTGCCAGTCACGATGCCGCAGCAGCAGCCTCCGGTGAGCCTGTTGAGGTGGATGAGGCGGGTACTGTTGTAGGTGGGCAGAGTGAACCGCCTGCTGCTGGTCCCGCTGGCTATGTCCATCCGTTGATTCGGTCTGCTCTCCTCACTGACCCTGCGAAAGGGGCAAAGCACAGTAATCAGCAGGCCAAGGCCAGCACTAACCCTCCTATCCAATCCGTTACTCCTTCGCCTCAACTACAACCCAAATCAAGCACTCCAAGAGGAGGTCCTAAAAAGCCCGATGTCTCCCCCGCTTCTACTTTCAAGGCATCGCCTCAGACACCTCACTTATCGTCCCTCATGCTCTGGAAGGGTATCGATATTGACCTATCACACGTTGTGAACGATGCCCTTACCAAACCAGACGTCGACATGTTCCTCTCAGATGAAAACTCAGACAGCGAGGTAGATGAAAATACTTCACACGGACATACAAGTTCTCAGCTAAGCATTCGGAATAACAGACTGCCTGGCCGCACCGTTTATGCATCCTCCCAGCCTCAACGACCTGGCAGCCGCAAGGGAATGGACAAACGAGGCGCTCCCACACGTCGCTCACCTGGACTGTTGCACACATCAACATCGCCAACTCTTTACTCCTCAGGAATGGCAGCGGGGCGGCATCCGGAACCCGATGGAGACATGGATATGACAGGCTCCAATTCACCCAACCTCAGCCCTAACACAGTCGAGTCAAACCAGGCCCCTAGCCTCGTAAGCGACGATGGAGAATACGAAGCTCCCTCCGAATCTGAGAGTCCCAGCCCCAGCTCCTCTGGTTCTGAGGACGAAGGAAATACATTCGATGATGTCAAGGTTCAGGACGGAGATGATCCAAGTGCCGATTCGAATGCTTCAAATTCAACAACGGGGCATATCTCGGGCCCGGCGAAGCATCATGCCAGACCACCAATACCTACTACACCAACAAGACGACATACCGTCGGCAGGAAAGACGAGTTGAAAACCAAGAATGCAAAGAGGCATCGATAAAAATGCCTCCAAACCGAACTTAGCATGTATAAATATATGCTGGATAACAACCTTTTTGCTCCATTTCATTTTATTATTTCTATTTAGAGTGTTTGACCAAGCATTGCATGCTTCCCTTATGACTACCTTAACGACCTTGTCTATTGCTTTCCCTGTTTGCCTGCTCATCTCCCCTGATTTCAATTCGGAATAGCGGAACACTTGAAACTCCTTTAATTTGGGCGCGTCTATGGTGTTGGCTGTTCTCTACCCCTTTCTGCCTTCACCCCTATACAAATTCTTAATATTCCTAACTTTCTTGTGAGACCGATAGCTCTACTCACTATATTACTTCCCCTCCTCCTTTATTTTATGTGGATATATTATATACAGAAGAGATTGTCTTATGCTTACCATCAACTCCCACCCCTCTTTGATCTCCTGTAGATGTTTATAATGAAGCTAGGGGGGAACAGCCAAATTCCACTCACGTGATGATAGCTCGAAAAGTGACGTTTTGATAAGACGAAGAAGATGCCAAAGACACGAACAAGCAAATATAACAAGATACTAGCCTGAGCAACCCATGTAATGGGATATTGATGCCGATATTGATGATATACGATGACATCGCGCCTCGTCCTGGTCATAGGTGACCTCTTCATTCCCGACAGAGCACCAGTAAGCAGCTCTATTGAAGCCTGGCGCAACTACGTACGACAATAACAATACTAATATGTCCTAATCCTTCTGCTGCCCGCAGGATATCCCAGCAAAGGTATGTCAATTCATCCCGTCTCTGTCTCTATAGCTGTTTTCCACTGACTAACATCTTGTATAGTTCAAGAAACTCCTCACACCCGGCAAGATCGGCCAGATCTTATGTCTAGGCAACCTCACAGATCGCGACACATATGAATTTCTCCGCCAAATAGCACCGGACCTGCAGGTCGTCAAGGGCGACTTTGACGTCGATGCTCCGAATCTTCCTCTAGCTAAGGTCGTCACGCACGGTAGCCTACGGATAGGTTTCACGCATGGCCACACGATTATCCCGCAGGGCGATTCGGAAGCGCTGCTGATCGCAGCTAGACAGATGGATGTTGATATCTTGCTGTGGGGAGGCACGCACAAATTCGAGGCGTATGAGATGGAGGGAAGGTACTTTGTTAACCCTGGCAGTGCAACGGGGGCGTTTACTACATCTGGGGTGTCGAAAGGGGAGGAGCCAACTCCGAGTTTCTGTTTGATGGATGTAAGTGTTTGCCTACCGCTGATCTTCGTAGTGTATGCGATTGCTTACAGTTTGGTGTAGGTGCAAGGCGATGTTCTTGTGCTGTATGTCTATCAGATACGGGTGGACGAGCAAGGGGCCGAGAATGTGGTGGTAGAAAAGGTGTCTTTCCGGAAACAAATCTCCCAATCTGCGTAACACTCATTCCATTAAATGATATCCTTGAGGTTGCCGTGTGAGGACCGACACTTGAGCGTTCAAATAATAGACATTTGGCGAACAAATCATAATAATATACAAATATATAAGTCAACCAACCTGCCAATCCTGCAGCAGTGTCAAGTCAGGAGACATCTAAAGTCAATTACCATAAAATTACAAGCCCAACACGCCATGAAGCAGAACCAACGAGCAAGTACAAATGCAAAAAAATGGCCGCTCAGCTTCGACGGTCTTTCTTCTCGTTGAATAACCTTTCCACTTCCTTCTCCAGCGCGGCTTGTCCGTCAGGTCTAAACCTAGTCACCTTCTCCACGTTCTTCGCTGTGATTTCATTCATTTCTTCTTCTCCCGAAGCTCGCTGGTGAGCAAGTGTTCTGGCAGTCATGGCAAACCGCATATCTCGCTTGCCATCCACCAGCTCGAGAATGGCGGAGGGAGCTTGGTCTGATTTCTTGGGCTCAATGCGCAGTACTCGGGTGTAGCCACCTGGTCGATCCATATATCGTTCTCGAAGAGGGCCAAAGAGTTTTGGTAGCATCTTATGTGGTGCCTATCCGACGTTAGTTTTCTTGTCCAGGGCTAAGGTGTTGAAATATCGTTCTTCAGCTTCCGACTTGATGGACGTACAAAGAAATAAGTCATCGCCCTGTTCCGGCTGGCCTCTGTATTCTTCTTTCCAAGCGTAATCAGCTTCTCCGCCAGCCGCTGAGCCTCTTTTGCCTTGGGCCATGTCGTTGTTATCGACTCATGTGTGAAGAGAGACGTGACTAGATTTCGAAGCAGGGCCCGTCGGTGTGAGGACTTGCGCCCCAAATGTCGATATTTCATTGCACCACCAGCCATTGTGAAGGGTGTGTATCGTTAGAAGTAAGACTGATGACGTTGGCAGCTTAATTGGTGGTGATAAAGTCGATTTGGTTGCTTCCTTGAAGATTTGATGAAGCTTGGATCGAACAAAAAAATTGTCAGCAGAGGAAAAAGTCTTGGCAGATTTTTTGTTGTTCAACGGCCAAACGAATATCTCGGAGAACCAAAAGAACATCCACGGACGACGAGATCAATTAAAGAAGAAAATGGTCTGAAGAGCATGCGGGTGGTTCTACCACTTGATTGCTGACATCGCAAGAATGGGTTTTATTGCTGGCTTCGTACGTTCTACTGCCATCACCCATGGATTTACTGCCTGTACTAACCGCATCACAGGCTGGCGGGCTTGCTCTCACCTACTCTATCATCCAGCTGACGGTGCTGAAACAGCTTTCCGACAGACAGCAGCAGCAGGCTCTTCTTCGGGAACAGATTGATTCTCTGAACAACATGTCTATGCCGGCTACTGCTACACACAGCGTGCGCGATGAGGTGGACTATGCTGCAGCACTGGCACGACGAGGCTACGCACCACCTGAGGGGCCAACGATGGTTGATACATGGAAAATGAGATGGAATGAAGAGGTGAAGTCGATGGCGCGGAGCATCCATGAATTCAGCTGGGAGGACATAAGGGAGGCGTTCAGAAAGGCGCGTGGAGGGTAATTATACCTCCTTGAGTGTATTTTATATGTATACTACCTGCGACCCATGATATCCGGCTATGACAAAGTCTCTACCTGGTGAATGTAGAGGAGGATATAGTATGTCAGTCATCTGCATCAGCAGATACTTTCTGCCCAGCTGTCGAACCAACGGGGGACTGTCTACTCCCGCTGTCAGCCCAAATCTCCTTACTTTTGCTCGCAACCTCACGCATCGTCTCTGCCACATCTTCCAGCTTCGCAACGACGTCCAGTACACCATTGCTCACTCGCTCAAAGTACCTGTCATTGGCTTCTCTCCGTTTTCGAGCGTGCGTGATATCCTTCTCGGTCTTCTCGTCCAGCACTTCCCGCGGTTTGTTTTGTTCTATCTCCATCACAGCTGTGTTCCCACTCGACGAGTTATTGTTGTTATTGCTGCTGTTATTAGGCACTTCCTCGCCCTCTGTTCTGCCCCATGCCTGAGCCAGCGCGAGCTGCTTGGCTCGTAGACTCTCCACGACTTCCGGGTGATATGAGCCAAACATCCGGCTGCCTCCGGTAGCTGCAAGCTCTACCTCGGCGAGAGCACTCTGCATCTGGTCCCAGAGGGCGTCTGCCCCTTCTGCCGGCCGTGGAGGTGCTGCATCCTGCTGGGTGCGCGGGTGGGTCAGGTTCAGGTCTCGGACGCTCTGGATATCATGAATATCGTGTATATCGTGGAGGTCTCGGATGCTCTTCAGAATGGAGGCGTGCGTTGAAGATGTCTGGGGTGCTGTGCCTGCAGCTGTTCCTGGTCCCGTCCTGGCGTTGGCGAGAGACGCCCTAGAAGTGTTCTGAGACGGCGTCTGGATGACTATCCTCCTCCCTTGCCTAGAAGAGCCACTCTGCGACATCTTCCAAAGCTATCTCATCCCTTCACCCGTTTGCTTTTATCTTCATCTTGTCTTTCTTTCTGTCCTTCCGCCGCCTTCGTCGTCTTCTTTCTCTCTTCCTTTCTTCCGCTTTTGCTTTGCTTGTAGTCCAGACTTGCTTATGTCAATGCTTATTAAGTTATGACTCACCCGTTAGTCACTAGGTTCATATTACTAATGTATTACTAATCTAATTCGCTTACCAAACGCACTTTTAGCGAACACCAAAAAAAAAACCACCAAAACTTCATTGTCGGCGGAGAAAAAAGACGTTTCGACACCAACGACACTCGACATTGCAACGAAGCTACAGACAACAGCTCGTTGGTCTTTTCCTCCCCGACAACTTCCTATCGTATGTGGAAAATTTGAAGCCCTGATATCAAGCAGATCGATTCCCCGACTTACAATTTACGCCGTGCAGCGAACTATAGATACGTTAATACGTCGAGATGGGAAAAGGCAAGCCGCGTGGTCTTAACGCCGCCCGCAAGCTGCGAAACCATCGCCGCGAGGGTCGTTGGGCCGATTTGCACTACAAGAAGCGTCTCCTAGGAACCGCCTTCAAGTCCTCTCCCTTCGGTGGATCGTCACACGCCAAAGGAATCGTCATAGAAAAAGTTGGTGTCGAGGCCAAGCAGCCCAACTCTGCTATTCGAAAGTGTGTCAAGGTTCAGCTTGTCAAGAACGGAAAGAAAGTCACTGCTTTCGGTACGTCGATCTTTATTCAATTGTTAGGCGTTGTCCGGACCATGTTTCGCGAGGGGGGAGGGGTGCGCGGATGATCAAAAGTGGCGTGGTATTATATTGAGCGAGAGCATGGCTAATTAATGACATTCTAGTTCCCAATGACGGCTGCTTGAACTTCGTTGACGAGAACGACGAGGTGCTGCTTGCTGGTTTCGGTCGTAAGGGCAAGGCCAAGGGTGATATCCCCGGTGTGCGATTCAAGGTCGTCAAGGTCTCCGGTGTTGGTCTGTCTGCTCTGTGGAAGGAGAAGAAGGAGAAGCCACGATCTTAGACGGGTTTCTTAATTTCGTGGTTGCGGGCGAGATGGCGTGGCTGTTTACGAGAGGATACACAGCCTGGTTTGGGTCGATGGCTATGGCTACGGCTATGGATCCGGAACAATACAGAAGGGGCTGCTAATTGCTACGAATTCTACGGTTATGTGAAGGATGAAACTCCCCTGCTGGGCATACGATACAATTGCTTTTGACAGAGACCGAGATTTCTTGATCACAGTAAATGTGGAATCCTTGTGCATTCGCTCGATTTAAATCAGTAGCTCAAGTGCAAGTTAACAAAAATTCCATTTTTCTCTTCAACGTCGGTCCCGTTGCTCATGCCTCATGTTCGTCTCTTAATCTCGCGGGGGAATAACTCAACCATTAAAAAGTGATGTCCTCTGTCCGGTAGTGGTCTGATACAATGCGGTACAAATATGATGGAGCGTGCGCACCCCTGAACATCAAAGTTAGCCAATAATCACAACTAAAGGGTTACAAGCGATACTCACACGTTGGTGATGTAGAGATCAACAAGTTCGGGCGGCACATAGTCGTAGAGCGGGTTCATCACGTCCACCTTCTCCGCCACATCGCTATGCATATAATCTGCAACCGCGCTGGCGTCTCCATACCCGATAAGGGCCTCATAGTCGAACGGGTAGACAGGACTGAGCTTGTATATTCCACTCACTACCACTACAGGCGTCTTGTGTACCTTGGCAGCGCTGGCAACGACTCGAGATCCAGCTGCGGCTACAAGGCCGCCATTCGCGAGCACAGAGTGAGTGCCCAGGATGACCTTGTTCACTCGTGACATGAGTGCAAACACGGCCGAGTCAGGGATGAGTATGACTGTGATGCCCAGTGCAATCAGAGGCTTTTGGAATGAGTCCGTTGCAAGGCCTTCTTCGTCGCCCGTCAGGGTTCCAGTGACTGCAGCATGACTGTCCTTGTGGCTGTTGGGATAAGATTCCACGTGTATGACAGTAAACTTGCGGCGAGCAGCTGCCTTGAGAAGGAATTTCTGAACCGAGACAGATGATTCATATGTGAGGATTATTTCATTTGAGTGAATGTGTTCGAGTGCATAGGCTGCGATCTGGTCGTCAACTTGGTGCAATTCATCCACGATCTCAGTTATGCCGTCGAGGACTTCAGCTTTAAAGTCCTTTATGTCGCTGGCCTCTGCATCATCTCCCTCAGAGGGTTGCTCCGGTTCTGGTTCTGATACGACGGGGGATGATTCAGGCTGGGCGGTCTCTTCTGGCTCGGGTTCAGAAAGGAGATTGAACATGGATATCACTGGTGTGCTCATCACTCCAGAAAAGGACGGATGTGTCATGAGCGCTGGCCGGGATAAGTACCGTCCATTCGCATCAAAGGGGGACAACCCCTTTATTTCCTGGTTATTACCTCCTCGTCTCCGGGAGTGTGGCGTATGCCGTGAGCGTGTACCCGCATGTCCACGGCTCGACTGAGTTAGAGATTTGTGTTGTTGCTGCTGCTGCGACCCCTTCTGTGAGGTGAGCTCCTTGAACCGGCTATCCTCTGACTCGTCTCTGATTAAACCAAGTACTCGACGGACGATATTTCCTACGACCATCTCTCTGGGCTGAGCAGCTACAATGAGTCTCCCAACCTGCTGGACTCGCTCTATCAGCTGCTCCGGCGAAGATACGCGGTGTGTAGAGACGACCCGCATGAGCAGGTAGACTGTAACAACGGCACATGAGTGTGACTGGCGTATTTGTCTTCGTTTAAGCAGGCTATATACCATCGTCAGTCAAGGTGCCATTTTTGAACCGAGAGTGATATGTACGGACGATATGAGTGTTTCTATAGACGATTCGATCGAGTTGATCTTGAGATTGCGCAGGAAGGTCGACAGCCCCGGAGACAGGGACACTGCTGTAGATGTCATCCTATATGTGTATATAACTGTAGTACAGTCTCTATCGGACTGGTTTATTTGGCGAACTTCGTAGTTGTTGCGGTAGCGATCTAGGGATGCCGTCAGTAAGTGATGACTCAAGGTACACACCTCTTCGCCGCGCTCAAGAGCCAATTCTGCGTTCCCGCGCCAGCAACTCACCTGTTCGACCAGCCTGTTACCTGCGGCGGACGATATTATGTGTAGGATTGAAGTCTCAGCACCGCGAGTCTTAAGAATCTGCTTTGCCCGCAGGAAGAAAAATAATAAAAAGCGAGAGAGAAAGCTGATTTCCTATCTGGGACTTGGCAGGCTTTTTATCATCACGTGAAGTGGGATTTCCAATGGTTCCAATATATTCACAATAAAAATATCATCATGCAAAGGAGGACATTCATTCATTGAATGATGGCATTGGTTAGTAGAGAAAGCATAGAGGAGTAAAAAAGAGGATGAGATTCGCTTGCTTGACTGTTTAGTCTAGAAACTGTCTGGCAGATGGGAGACGTCCACTTCATGGGGATAGCACGTTAAATAGATATCACGAAAAGAACCAGGAGAAGAGAAAGAGACCAAATAGAAGAAGTAGAAGAGAAAATGATCCATATCCCAGTCAGATAGATGCCTCAGTTCAAGCCCCAAATGACACGCTAACTCCTGGCTGGCAACGCAGGAAGCAAACCAAAGAACTTCCACCAGCAAGGCGGCCAGCCATGTGTTCCCCCCTTTTTTTAATGCTTGCTTGTCCATATTTGTTGATGTTTTTTTTTCC
>NW_003315405.1:0-20789 GCF_000151505.1 Trichophyton verrucosum HKI 0517 | reverse complement strand
CCTCTTGTTGAATCTTACGGTCTTTCAAGTATGACTATCAAGACTGTGAGGAGTGCTGAGCCCAGTGACCGGCAAGGGCTTCAGGAGGGATCTTTTCCTGCTTGGTGTAGATATCGATCAGGGGCTGCATGGGCTCGAGCTCCTTGTCTGACACTAGCTTGTAGTACTTGGCGACGGTGACAAAGTGGACGAAGCACATGTTGAGCACCTCGTGCTTATTGATGTGCCAGAAGGGGTTCTCCCAGTGGCCGTGATAGAGATGGGCGTAGCAGCGGAACATCTGCTTCATGATGCCCTGGCAGTCCTTGTAGAAGGTCGGCGGGAAGCCGCTCGACTTGCCGATCCAGTCCTGTGACGGGTCGCCGGCGGCCTGCTGCTGTGGCTGGCCGCTGGGGGCCTCTCCGTTGGCCTGCTCGGTGTAGCCAAAGGTGATGGGAGTTGCGGTGACGGGGTCGGTAGGGAACATGACAGGGTCGTGGATCTTGCTGACAATCCACTTTTCGACACGGTTGATGAACTTGGGCGCCGATATCCTCGCTGCCTTGCCGTCGACCAGCCAGGTGTATGTCAGACTGAATATTGTTAGCATAGGAAACAGAACCAGAGTTATACATTCATGGATTATATATATATATATACTTACTTCCCGGCAGACATGGTGGGACATGTCATCTCGTTACAGATCGGGTACCCGGTAACACCGTTGATCTCCTGTATGACCTGCAGCATGCCATGGAGCAGACGGTTCTGTTCGACCACTGTAGCCCATATGTGTTAGCCGTGAGTTCTCTCCCTTGGATATCTGACATGGGCAAGATTTGGCAGATGAAACAGGGGGGCCACAACTGACCCTGGTGAGCAAGCCACTCGCCGAGCTCGACGTTCTTCGGACAGGCACAGAGGGTCAGGAAGTTGCCCTTGACGTTAAGCGAGGCGTATTTCTCCTGGAAGAAGTACTTGATCGAGTCGCGCTGGTCGGGCTGCGCGGGCGGCTGGTCCATGGCCGATGGAGGGGCGGGCATTGCTGCTTGACCGTGGGGGAAGCCAGGCGAGAAGCCCGCGCCGTCGACCGCCCGCTGCAGGCTGCTGCCGCCATTGTTCCCGCTGTGAGTGTTGCTGCTGTTATTGTGGCCGCCGGGGCTGCTATTGTTGTTGTTGTTGTTGTTATTGTTGGCGGCGGTGTTGCTGTTGATGCTGCCGCTGGGCGTGTTGCTGGCAGTGTTGCCGGCACTGCTGGCGGCGGCGGTGTTGTTGCTGCTCTTGTTCGACCCGCGACCGAAGCCCTGCCGCCTGCTGCAGTCAGTATGTTTCGCACGCCAGAGACAGACAAAAGCACGGGAATCGAAGGCCCGTCGAGGCCACTTACACGCTCTGGAAGAAGTTTGACATTGTCCGGGCGCACTGGGAGATCTGGCTGGTGAGATCCAGTGTCCTTTTGATAGCAGCAGCAGAGGGGGAATCAGGGGGGGAACAGAGGGCTGTCTGTCAGTCACTGCGAGGCTCTCTGCTGCGTTTCCTCTCTTCTGCCTGTTCAGCTTCTTCTTCTTCTTCTTCTTCTGCTTCTTCTTCTTCACTGCTGCACTGTTTCTGTCTTATATGCCGTGTCTGTTTTGTTATCATCCAGGGTGAAGCCAGCGTTTGTGACAAACTTTAGGCGTTGAACCCATCTCGGATTTACTAAGGGCCGGTTTTCACCTCCAGACAGACAGCTTCATCCTTTGACAGCTCCAGCCAGGACTGCCAGACAGACAGAGAGACAGAGAGACAGCTGAGAGACAGCTGAGAGACGGTACTTGTGGCTGTGACCCTTTCCTTTTAACTAGTCAGTGTGGTGCATTTGCTGCCTTGACGATGGACGTGGACGAGTCGCCGCGAAAGGCGCAGGACGAGCTCGAGGACGAGGCCATGGAGAACAGCCCGCCAGCGCTGGACGAGGACGGTGACATGGGCCTGTTTGGCTCTGGAGACGAGGAGGAGGACGAGGAAGATGTGTAGGTTGCGCTGACTCCAGAGACGTCGTGGTTGGGCAGATACTGACTGACTGGCCAGGCAAGACAGACGGCGGAAGCTGGACGACGTCGAGCTCGACTCCGGCGACGACGAAGGGCGATACGACCGGGCCGGGTCTCCCATGGAAGAAGACGCCATGGACTACGGCCGGACACTGAATATCATGGACCTGAGCCTTGGACGAGCTCCTGAGCCAGAGACCACAGACGGACAGGTTGGTAACCCACAGAGACCTAAACAGGGACACCTTATAGAATAACATGCTAATGTACTGCTCCTAGCTGTTCAATTGCGCTATACCAAACTTCCTCTCGATAGAGTCTGAAGATTTCAATCCAGAGACATATGTTGCTCCGCCCTTTTCATCGGCATCTACCTCGCTCTGTTGGAGAACCAGTCCAGACGGCAGCGAGCTCCAGTCCAATGCCAGGATAATACGCTGGTCAGACGGCTCCATGACCCTCCAGCTTGCCTCAAACCCCACAGAACAGTACCGGATATCCTCCAAACCTCTCGCGCAGTCCAGCCGGCCCGGTAAGCGAGAAGAGTACGACCCCGATCTGGAGTCTCACACATACTTGGGTGTGGCAGCAGAAGCATCTTCGGTCATCCGTCTCACTTCCCGCATCACCGCCTCCCTCAGCATCCTCCCCTCCACAGTCGAGACAGACGATGCAGTGCAGAGACTGCAAGAGTCCCTCGCCGCAGCTTCACGGAGCGGCAAGAAGACCGCAGATGGGTCCGTAGCAATCATCGAAGTCAAGCAGGATCCAGAGCTGGCGAAGAAACAGGCCGAACAGGCTGAACGAGAGAAACTGCGTGAGGCTCGTAAGAGACAGGCCGCTGCTGAGCGAGAAGTTGATCGTGGCAGGCGAAGTACCGCCTTCCAGCGCTCGGGGGCAGCAGGTCTTACCATCGCCGGCCTCGAAGGAGACGAAGATATGGGTGTCGGTACCAAATCCCGTCCTGGAGCAAAGAGGCCTGGTGCTCGCAAACCTCGTCGTCGTGACGAGATTTATTCTGATGAAGAGGATGATTACGACCGTAGAGGCCGTACGCGTGAAGACGAGTATGATGAAGACGACGGGTTTCTGGTTGGAAGTGATGAGGAGCCTGAAATCGAGGAAGACGAGGAGGAAGAGGAGGAAGAAGCTGAGGATGAAGACATGGATGCCGAGGGGGAGATTGATGACGATGTCCAGCCTGCGAAGCCCAGTGGTAAATCATCCAGGCCACAATCGCCCGGCCAGAAAGAAGCTTCACCCCAGGCACGGAAAAAACACAGATATGTCGTTGACGATGACGATGATGAGTAGTTTTTACCTTCCATTCGATCTCCATTTCCCTCGCCTCAGCCTCTGTCTACCTTCCCTCTGATTTCCCTCCTGATACCACAGCCGTTGACAACATCCATCGAATTCAAAACTAATAGGCAAACTACAAAAAAAAAATACGCCAAATACGGAGAATACCCAGATACTCAATGGTGCATGCACATGTGTTCTAGCTATGAGAAAAAGTGAATGACAATATAAAAGGTTATAATACAGCCACGAGTTGAATGTGCATGACCCCTACCCCGGGCAGGAGTCGGCTGAAATGTATATATATTTACTGTTAAGTATTACTACTAACACTATTTACAGTCGGAAAGCTCAGTTTCTATTCCGTAACTCCTCTGCGCTGAATCCGAGCCGTTCAATGATCTGTCTAGCATTACCAGCTATCCGCAAACACAGGAAATCAGGATCTTTAGGCTCGATGGTCGTACCATCAGTGGAAGTGGCAGCCGCGTTATTTGATGGAGAACCATTTTCATCCTCCCGTGGACAACTAGGATTAACCATCGGCAGGCGCTCAGCATGCCACCGCCTCTGTCGCGCCTCCATCTCCTCTACCAGTCCGAGCAGATTTGGACTCTCTTCACACTGGCTCTGCACAAGAGGTGCGTTAGGAGGTGTTGCATGCCCTATCACACCATACCGTACTAGCTCACGCAGCCAATTCCTGAAGTAGACAGTTCGGGCCGCTTCGTCAGCCGGCAACGAGTCAAGGGACGACCGGTCAAGGGTTTCTATGGCCAGCTGTTGGCCGTCCCGTAACGACATCTCGAGCCATGAATTGGCTATGCAGGTGAGCAAGGTGCCCAGAAGCATCAGATTCTGAACTGCAGAACTATAAGCAGTAGGACAAACGTTACATCTAAGAACCCCGATGGCGGTCTTAGAGGCGTTGTAGAGTGTTATCAGGGTGTTGGGGGAGAGGGGGAATGAGTTAAGTGTTGCAAGGGAGCTTAGGGATAAGTATAGGTGGGACAGACAGGGGCATGGGGCGAGTATCTGGGGGAAACCTGACGGGCCAGAGCTGGTGGTATTTGAACTTGTATTTGTACTTGAGGTTATATTTGTATCCGTGCTTGTGCTTGGTGTCATCCCTGGTGTGGGTGTGAGCATCGATGAGATAGAAGAATAGTCTATCTCACGAGGTATAGTTGCCGCAGGTGTAGCTGTAGGCGGCTCTAATGTAGCATTTGGTAGGAACCCACTACTTCCTGACAAGGGTCCATCACTCATGAACGGGCCAGGCCGAATGTCATACGTATTCTGCATGAAGGTCTTGTAGATTGCAGGGCACATGTTGCTGGCTTCCAGTGCTCCCAGCGCATCCGGTGTGCTATAGGCCAGGCTAGGGTCTTCGGCAGTCAACCCCACGCTCGGAGATCCTGTCCCATTACCGAGAGAAGCTAAAGTGGCATATGTTTTGGGCGGCCTGCCCATCGGCTTCTGAAACGAATAATGGCAATACAGGCCATGTCTATAGCATCGGGTGCACCCATCTGCTTCCCCCGTGCACTTTAGCTTTCGTTTTCCTAATGAATGTTAGTATCCTCCTTGGAAAGGACCTCAGGTAACTACAGAATAAACACTCACGACACTCATCGCAGGCCGCATGTCTCTTGGGCGTTTCTTCCAGCTGCCTAGATTGCCGCGTTGCCTCCTTGATGGCCTCGTCCAGCCAATTAACACCCCCTTGCTCTGCGCCTGCCATGGGTCTAGACTCCAGTCACAACTATATAGACTGGGATATTTTATCCTGCCGGTAATACTATCTGTCTCTCAACGACGTATCAATATAACTGCTTGAAAGCTGTCTTTTCTTTTTTTGGCTTCCTTCGACTTTTTGATGTCATCGTGAGATTTAACTTCTTATATAAGCAGCTTCCTCTTCGGACCCACTCTTTTTTTAACTACTTGACTTTAAGAAAAAAAATCTACAAAAAGTCAATGAGAAGAAGAAACGAAGCAGGAGAAGAACAGGCGAAGAAGAGGCCGGACAGTGGGAGATTCTAAAGATGGCGCCGTTGACGGAGTCCAAGAAGCGAAAGGCTGTCACAAAAGACGTTGAGGCAGACACTGACGTCGTTTCTGGAGAGGAATTTCGCTTCGATTCGTCTGGTTCGGAGAGCTCGGACGAGGAATCAGAGATTGAGCTGATAGACGACTTCAGTGACGAGAGCGAAGACGAGTCGATAGACGGTAATTTGGTGTCGAAGGAGGAGTTGCCGGTTTACACTAGAAATGGAAAGCTAGGCAAATCGGGTGAGGTTGTGGTTCAGGATTCAGAGGACGAAGACGAAGAGACTGTCAACTACCGCATAACGAAAGACGCAAATGGCAACGATAGGTACATTTACGATGAGATAAACCCTGACGATAACTCGGATCTGTCCGAAGTCGACGAGGAGGCCAACACCATTGGCAATATTCCTACTTCCTTTTATGACGCCTACCCACATATCGGATATAACATCAATGGAAAGAAGATTATGCGCCCAGCTAAGGGGGAGGCATTGGATGCACTGCTTGACACGATTGAAATACCCAAGGGATGGACTGGACTGACTGACCCAGACACGGGCAAGCCTCTGCAATTGAGCCAGGATGAGCTCAAACTACTCAGCAAACTTCAGATGAACGAGGTCACTCAGGATGGGTATGACCCGTACCAGCCCACAGTTGAATACTTCACAAGCAAGGAGGAGGTTATGCCCCTGAGCGCTGCTCCTGAGCCGAAGAGGCGATTCGTACCGTCTAAACACGAGGCCAAGCGAGTGATGAAGATAGTAAAGGCAATTCGAGAAGGAAGAATATTGCCATACAAACCACCAGCAGAAGAAGACGAGTCTCAGGATAGCATTCAAACATTCGATCTCTGGGCCAACGAGACACCCCGAGATGACCACCCTATGCACATACCTGCACCGAAGCTACCACCGCCAGGGTACGAGGAGAGTTACCATCCCCCTCCAGAGTATCTGCCTGATGAGAAGGAGAGACGAGAATGGGAGAAACAGGACCCAGAGGACCGCGAGAAGTCTTTCTTGCCTAGAGATTACGGCTCGCTCAGGAAAGTTCCTGGGTTTGAGGCTTTTGTGAAGGAGAAATTTGAACGTTGTCTTGACCTGTACCTGGCACCCAGAGTTCGGAGGAATAAGCTAAACATTGATCCGGAGAGTCTACTTCCCAAATTGCCCAGTCCAGAGGAGCTAAAACCCTTCCCAACTACATGCTCAGCACTATTCCGAGGCCACAAGGGACGCGTCCGGAGTGTTGCTGTTGACCCAACAGGACTCTGGTTAGCCAGCGGTGGAGATGACGGGACTGTTCGAGTATGGGAGCTTTTAACAGGCCGTCAACTCTGGAGTGTGCAATTGAACGATGAAGGGCCCGTCAATGTTGTCCGGTGGAGACCTGGAAAGGATGCTGTTATACTATCTGCAGCAACAGGGGATGCTGTACACCTTATGATACCAGATATCCTAAGTCCCGAACTTGAATCTGCCAGTCTTGACGTAGTAGATGCCGGATGGGGTTACTCTTCTACGGCATCCAAGAACTCTCAGAACAGCGAGCAGAAAGGATCCAAAGTTCAATGGGCCCGGCCTCTACCGTCCCTCGCAGAAAATGGGGTATATGCGACTATCCCACTGGGACATGTCGTTAAATCCATATCATGGCATCGACGTGGTGATTACTTTGTCACTGTTTGCCCCGCGTCAGCAACTCCCGCCTCCCTCGCAATTGCTATCCATACCCTTTCTAAACACTCGACACAATACCCATTCCGCAAGCGGCTCAAGGGAGGAGGTCCTCCACAGGTAGCCCATTTCCACCCCGCAAAACCTATCCTCTACGTCGCCAACCAACGCGTGATCCGATCATACGACCTTTCTCGCCAATCTTTGCTCAAGATCTTACAGCCCGGCGCCCGCTGGATTTCATCTTTTGATATCCATCCGACTTCATCTGTTACCTCAGGGGATAACCTAATTGTTGGATCGTACGATCGACGTCTGCTATGGCATGATGTGGACTTGTCTGATCGGCCATATAAGGCCCTACGCTACCATACCAAGGCTATTCGTGCTGTGAAATACCACCCTCGATACCCTCTCTTTATCGATTCCAGTGATGACGGTCTCCTTCAGATCTTCCACGGCAGTGTAACGGGAGATCTTATGAGCAATGCGAACATTGTTCCATTAAAAGTCCTCCGCGGCCATAAGGTTGTTGGAGATTTGGGTGTGTTGGATGTTGACTGGCATCCAAGGGAGGCATGGTGTGTCAGTGCCGGCGCAGATGGTACATGTAGACTTTGGATGTAGTTTAGAGAGGAAATAAAGAGCCCAATTGAAGCGTTAATCTATGCTTAGAGTCAATCTAATAAATTCTTTTGGCAACGAGGAGTCTATTTTATTGTGAAAAAAAAGGGGGGGTATCAATATGCAATACAAAATTCAATCAAGCATCACGTTCTATTTCAATAATTAAAAAGCGCTGCCACCGCCCCAGTCCTTCTTGAGGCTTTCATATTTCTTCATATCCGTTACACTAGGCCGTATCTCTCGCTTTGCAGCAACAAAGTCTTCGAATTTGATAGTATCTCTCCTCTTGATCGCGGAATAACCTGCTCGACGCAGTAAAGAGCCCAGGTCCGCTCCGCTAAACCCTTCGCATGATCGAGCAAGTTCTACCAACTCATCCGTCATTTCAATAGGCAATTTCCGTATGAGTGTCCGTAGCACTTCTGCTCGCTCGTCTCGTCCTGGCAAGTTCACGAACAACAGTGTTTCAAGGCGACCGGGACGCAGCATGGCTGGATCAATTATATCAGGCCTGTTGGTAGCAGCTATCACATATATACCGTTCCTCGAGCTTCCAAGCCCGTCAAGCTCGGTAAGTAGCGTATTAACGACGCGTGCCGATGCTTCTGACATGGTATCATCTCGTCGAGGGACCAAAGCATCTAGTTCATCGAAAAAGATTACACATGGAACCGAAGACCGGGCCCGAGAAAAAACCTGTCGAACAGCACGCTCAGACTCTCCCACATACTTGTTAAGTAATTCAGGGCCCTTGATGCTGATGAAGTTTGCTCGGGACTCATTGGCCACAGCCTTTGCAAGCAAAGTCTTACCACAACCGGGTGGGCCCCAGAGTAAGACACCAGTAGGTGCAGATATTCCGACTCGAGAGTAAATCTCAGGATTGCGTATCGGCTCGACAATGGCTGTAACAAGTTCTTCACGTACAGAGCCAAGGGAGCCAATATCAGCCCATGTGGTGGCAGGAATAGTTGCAAACCCTTCTCGTTTGGAAGACGGTTGAATCTTAGGAAGAGCAGTGAGGAAGTCTTCGTTGGACACGTATATCTGCGGATCAGCTTCGTGAGGTGTCTCACGGGCACGCTTAATGAGCTGGCGCAGTTCCATAACCTTTTTGCTCACTCCAGCTGGAGGTAGTTCTTCAATATCCATTTCTTCGCCAGTAGCGGATTTCAACAGATCTAGGTACCGTTTTATCGCAGCGGTTGCAGCGGTTGAAACCAAGTCGTTCAAGTCAGCACCGACAAAGCCAGCAGTTCCCTTTGCAAGGAATTTAAAATCCAGGTCATCTGCTAAATTCATTTCCCTTGTTAAAGCCCTGAGGATCTGTTCTCTTACGGGCTCGGAGGGTACTGTCAGATTAATTTCCTTATCAAATCGGCCTCCACGGCGCAATGCAGGATCAAGGCTGTCAGGGCGGTTGGTAGCCGCCAACACAATGACGGGTTTCCCGTCGGTTTTCGCTAGAGCCAAATCATCCATACAGGTGAGCAGTTGGGCAACAATCCGTTTCTCCATCTCCCGCTGTGCACTCTCACGCTTCGGCGTGATGGCATCAATTTCATCCATGAATATTAGACAAGGCGCCACCTTCTTGGCTTCTTCAAAGTGGTCACGCAGTGCCTTTTCCGATTCGCCAGACATCCCTGAGATTATCGACGGCGCAGATATCGCAATGAAGGGTACCCCTAGCTCGGCCGCAAACGCGTTGGCGATCATTGTTTTACCACAACCAGGCGGTCCATGTAGTAGTACTCCACGAGGGGGTTGTACGTTTGATGCAGAAAATATCTGTGGCCGTGTCATTGGAAGAACAATCAACTCTTCTAGTTGCTGGATGACATCGTCCACCCCTCCGAGATCAGCCAAGCTCACATGTGTTGGCGGCGATTTATCAATTGAGCTCTCTGGTTTTCGTCTTTTGGGTGCCGATTCCCCCCCTACTACACGGCGTTTGCTTGCTGTCACCCGCGTCGAAGATACATCTGGCGTTGTGTTTTCTGAGCCCTTCTGCGGGGACGATACGGGTTTGGGCTGAGGCGCCCACATGTTCACTATGCTCTTATTGAGGCCATTTAGTTCCTAAAAGCATTGTTAGACCATGACAGAGCATGAAGTAGAATTATCAGAAAATCAGTACCTCAGGTTGTTTGGTCTCCTCAAGGCCCTCAAAGTCTCCTTCTATAATATCAGCATCGTCTTCTGCTGCTCGGTCCTGTTTAAATATTTCCAGCACCCTTTCAATGCTATCTTCCAACACCTTCTTTGGCCTGCGGTTTAAAATTGAATTTGATCGCCGTATTTTATCGTATATAAGATGCGTATATAAAGGCAAAGGCTCCCCTGTCTCTTCCAAGTGCTGTTCATCTAGCCTGCGGATTGCCTGGTATATCTGGAGGGCTTTCTATTAGTTCAAATTGATAACGTCACATGCTGCGAACTTGGCATACTTCTTTATCGAGAACATGTCCCAGGCTTGTCGACTTGTTTCCACGGTGCCTCGGAGCCATTATCAATTCCCAGCACCGTCTAATACCCTCGCATCCATCCACAACTTCGTCTTTCAAATAATTAAATCACCAAAAGAAAAAAAAAAAGATAAAAATAAAAAAATAAATTTAAGCTTTCGGCGTTTTACTTTTCCCGCAGAAGAACTCAAACTTTAAGTGCTTATCGATAAGCTCGCGCTTTGACCAGAAAGTCACCTGCAGCGATTTGAGCGACGTTGACAACTTCGACGACGGCGAGGACAAAGCTGTAACCTGCAATGATAGAGGATGTCAGGGCTATCCTGGGTACAGAGGAACGGATATAACAAATATGGGGAACACCGGGAGCACACATAAAATTTCTGCACAAGATAAGTACGTTTCTGCCTTGCGCTGCCGAACGTCATCGCAGGCCCTCATGAACGGACTTGACTAACTGGAGCTAAACCCAGAGCCATACTCGACCTGAAGAACCAACGGGACAAGCTGCATCAGTATCAGAAGCGGATAACTGTTCTTACCGATCGTGAGACTGAGATCGCCAAGCAATGTCTTGCGCGGAACGACCGTCCCCGGGCATTATTAGCTCTACGAAGGAAGAAATACCAGCAGTCTCTACTGGAAAAAACCGATCTACAGCTTGAGCAGTTGGAGAAGTTGACTGGTAGCGTAGAGTTTGCGTTGGTACAGAAGGATATCCTGTTTGGTTTGAGTCAGGGCAACAAGGTATTGCAGGCTATACATCGTGAGATGGGCGGTATCGAAGGTGTTGAGAAACTCATGGGTGAAACAGAGGAAGCAAGAGCTTATCAAGAGGTAAGACCAACGATACGTAGTTGGCTTTTATACCGCTTGAATTCTAACGGATGCCTGTAGGAAATCACTCAGCTCCTTAAGGGGCAAATATCCAACCAGGACGAAGAGGAGGTAGAGGATGAACTCGAGAAGCTTGAGCTTCAAGTAACAAACAGAGTGAAGCTTCCTAGTGCGCCGACAACAACGCTGGAGAATGAGGCAAAACAAGCGCAGGAAGCGGAACCTGCAAGAGCTCCTGCTAGAGTTCGAGAACCTATTGCGGAGTAGCGGCAAGGTGGCTGTTGGGAGGATATTTCTTTCACTTTATTAACCTTAGACTTGCATAGCGACATCTGCCGGAGTTTCAGGACTCTCTGCATTGTTGGGCTGCATCTGACGCACTCTCTAACTATATGTGTATATGTATATATACAGTCGAGACACCTGCAGGAATTTAGACAAAGGGCGAAATGGAAATTGTAGATTTCATCTGAATTTGCTTTAGCTAAGGAGGCCTGCAAAAGTCTAGCGTTTTGAGTCATTAACATGAGAAGATCGCTGAATATCGTCTGAAGACAGAATTTCCAATCACTTTCCAGTGCCGATGGTCTTGCCAACTCCATCAACCCCCTGTATCACAGTATGGTCCTTCGGGTTCGCAGCAGCTTCGTACAGGAAAGTAATAGGCTCCTTATTCAAAGCCAAAAAATCGCCCTTGAAGCCCACATATCCAACTTTCGTAACGTCCTCCTCACCGTGACTCCAGTTATCTTCAAAAAATAGCGTGATTGAGGTGGTTCCGTTCCAGAGTGCTCTGTTCAGTGGCATTTCTATCACATCTGCCTGAGAACCAGTCAGGGATTGGGGGACAGAAATGGTCTGAGTAGGTGCAAGGTCTGAAGCAGTGGAGAAGTCCATGTCGGGTCTGTTTCTAAATAGCTTGACTGTGTTTGGAGCCGAAGGGGACGGCGCAGCGTACAGCAGGACTGAATGTAACTTTACTTGTCCCGTAAATCTATACCAAGTCAGCATCGAGTTTGGCTCTGGAATACTCTTTCTTCGTAGTGGATATTGTCTGGAGAGTGTATTTTGTATAATGGGTATGCTGGGGGTATCACTAACGGAACATGCATGAGCAGCTGTTCATCTGCATCACTTTCAAGCTGAGGCTCCTCATCTAGTCGTTGATCCCATGTCTTCTTGACTATGGCGGCACCAGCCTTCGGCTCAGATTCGTTCATGGTCACGATCTTGTCGAAGTCAACCTGCTTGTAGAGGAGGGACTGCAGGGCGGGGGTGATATCATTGCTGTGATCATGGCCGGCTTCACCGTGGCAGTCATGGTCATCGCCATGATGGTGATGATGAGGCATCTTGATCGTCTTGATACGCGTGTAAATACTGTTGACACGGTAGGGTATATGTTTGAACGGGTTGGTGGTGCTTGTGGGATGTTTGAAATGCAAGAGTGATGGTTTTGGCCAATTTAGCAACAATATTTAATTTCTCCGCAATAAATAACCAAATATCCGCAATGTTCAACAACAACCACCACTTTTGACAAGAAACAAGCTATTATAGAGATAGATCACTTTCATTAGGAAATAATGCTGTTCTATATATCTATGGTATCCTTACATGGAACCTTGATCATCCACAGGGTACATATGATGAACGGCATTAATTCAAGTCTACTTTTTAACCTCATAATACTCCGGCGCATATTCTAATAACCAGGCCTTCTCTATCTTAGTGACGTCTCTAATAAATGTTTTTGTTCCCGTTTGCAATATCTCATTGAAAATAACCCATTCAGCTTTTCGGTTCTGCCAGTCAAGTCAGTATTCGCAAGTCCAACGTCGCCGAAGCAGGATAAAAGAAAAACTTACAAACATCAGTGAGCTCGGGTGAGCATGTAAAGTTAGCCCACCTGTAATGCTCCTAAACGTCCCGTCGGGCTGCATTTTAGCTGCATGAGCGAAGAAACCCGTCGTGAGACACCGTTGGATTTGCTCGGTGGTAGCAGCCTGTCTTCTAGCCATATCGATTCCAAAACGCTTTAGATGGTTTTCAAGCTGGACCCGAATACTAACTGCCTTCATCATGGATTTATGAATGAGGGAATGATCCCTGCACCATTTGGCTTCCTTTCTCCCCTTGGTGACGAAGGCCTGGTAGATGTTGAGATACGTCAAGTGGTCTCCTTCTTCGACAGCAAATTGGCGGATGGACGGCGATATGCCTCTTTTCTCATCCTGGTTGAACCAGATGTTATCCTGCAGAGTGGTCATGGCAGCTATGGACAGTACTTCATCCAGACAGCCGAATTTGGTCGAACTGAGAAGCACTTTGGCCATCATGGGGTTGACGGGTAACTCGGCCATTTGGATGCCGAGCGGTTTGGTGAGTTTGGCATAATCGTCTACGGCGCCTAGGGAGGAGAGAAGCTGGAATGCTCTGACGAAAAGTTCCGAGGGTGGGGAGGATATATAGTCGAATCTAACGACATTGTCGATACCTAGGGATTTAAGCTGAAGTATGATGGGGGCCAGGTTTGCGCGCTGTATTTCAGGGGTTGTCTCCTGCGGCAGGGAAAGGAAGGATTGTTCGGTGTATAGTCGGAAGCATTTGCCTGGGCGGGTTCTTCCTGCACGGCCGGCCCGTTGTGTGGCTGAAGCCCTTGAGATGGGTACAGTAGTTAGTTTTTCGATACCGGTAGATGGATCGTAGGCTCGCAGTTTGGAAAAGCCGCAGTCGACAACGTATACGATGCCTTCGATGGTGACTGATGCTTCGGCCACGTTGGTAGAGACGATGACTTTGCGAGTGTTTTCGGGAGCAGGTTCAAAGGCAGAGAGTTGCTGGTCGGCTGTTAGACCGGCATAAAGAGGCACTGGGAGAAGTGCTTGTGCCTTTTGGGGCAAAAGCGCAGCCTGTTCTGATATCTGCTGGGTGGCAGATACGATTTCTTCTCTACCGGTGAGAAAAAGGAGTATGTCTCCCTCGGGTTCGGTGGCATGGATATCGAAGACGGTCTTTATGGCGCGCTCGACGTAGTCTTCTGCAGGGGACTCTAGGTAGAGGCAGTCAACGGGGTACATTTTCCCGTCTAGAGTGATAATTCTTGCAGTTTCGTTGTCTTCGGTGGCATCATGGCCTGCAAAGAACTGCATATAGTCTTCGGCTTTGAGCGTGGCGCTGCTGACGACGATGCGTAGTTCTGGCCTTCGCTTCCTGATCTTCTTGAGTACACCGAGCAGCACATCCGTACTGACTGAGCGCTCATGCGCCTCGTCGACCATAATGACAGAGTACCGAGACAACAATGGGTCCACGAGTGCTTCTCGCAACAGCAATCCATCCGTCACGAACTTGATGCGTGTCGAGGCCGAAGTGACATCCTCAAACCTGATGGAGTACCCGACCTTTTGACCGAGCTGACATCCTGTTTCTCCTGCCACGCGAGCTGCAACCGACGTCACTGCAACTCGACGGGGCTATACATCGTATCTTTGTTAGCATATCTGTTTGGTAGTTGTGTGTTAAACAGAAGAGACTCACCTGGGTGATGGCAATCTTCTTTCCGCCGCTGCACCATCCGGCCTGGTCGAGGAACTGCGGCAGCTGGGTGGTCTTTCCGCTGCCAGTCTCACCGACGAGGACAACGACGGGGTATTTTTCAATGGCATAGAGCAAGCTCTGTCTGTGTCTTGCTATGGGCAGCAGCTCTGTGGGCTTGTACAGCGCAGCCACGAACTGCCCGGGGGTATCAAATGCGTCCATCGCAGGTCGAGCAAGCAGGAGCTGGCATGTCGCCTGTATCCAAGTGTCTATATCGTCCTAGACATGGCTGATCGTATCCTATCCTCGTCCGCAGCAGCCAGGAGATGTAGATGTAGATGTAGATGTAGATGTCTTTCAAGCGATCTCGGGGTCGATCGAGTGATATTCGCTGACGTAAGCAATCTGATGGCGTCACAAGTTTGACTTAGTAGAAAAAAACACCAGAAGAGAAGAAGAAGACGAACAAGCAGAAGCGAAGAGAAGACGAAGAAGGAGTGAAACTCGATATTTGATAGCTGGAGAGTCGAGACGGAGAGTGATATTGTTTGACTTACTGGGACACCGAGTGTGATACAGGACCAGCCGCAAAGTGACAGCCAGCCAGCATGGCAGAGACAGACCGAGCAGTGCGTAACTACCAGGCAGCATATTTACTTACAGCTACCAGACTTCCCTGGACGAAGAAGAGATAGAAGACCGGAATACTGACGAGCTGGCTGCGTCTAGACAAGCACTCCGAAGAAAGCCACCGGCCTGAACCCTGAGTCGCCGACGACCGCTCGCCCGCTGGACTTCGACGACGAGCCGCAGGAGACGGGCCTGACATCCGCCAACACCACCAGCCGGTCGTCTTCGCAGCTCAACCTGGCCGCGAACATGCAGAACCAGAGCCAGAGCCAGGGACAGCCACGAGCACCGAATCCGTACCAGAGGATAATAGACGACCTCAAGGAGGCGTTCCCCAACATCGACGCGCCTGTGATAAAAGCGGTGGTGGTAGCGAGTGATGGAAACGTCGAGCGGGCATTCAATGCATTGCTGGGTAGGGGCTCCGATATAGAAACTGCGGGAGAGAGAGAGAGAGTGGGAGAGAGACGGGATGCTAACTAGTGGTGCGCGCAGGCATGTCTGATCCGGATGCACAGGAGGAAGTACGGCCGGCAGTGCCCCCTCGACCGAGCGCTGGCGGGGTAGCTACGTCGACGACGCAGAGCCAGCTGGAGGACGACGAACGGTATGCGCGCCAGCTGGCCGAGCACTACAGTGGCGCGGACCAGAGACGAGGGTACCAGCAGCAGCCGTCGTCGTCGATATGGGACCACGGCCCGGCGTCGGGGCAGAGGGGCCAGGGGCTGAAGCCGAACGAGCTCTACGATAAGGAACACAGCTTCCTTGACGGTGCGTATGACTTTTTTTTTAGGAAAATTATTATTTTGCTGATGTTGATGTTGATGGATATTGGGATAGACGACCTGCCGATTATCAAGGAGAATATCCGCAAGGGGTTCCTGGAGACGCAGTCGCGGGTGAACAGCTGGGTGGAGAACTTCAAGAGACGGCTTGATGGGGAGGAGTCTGACGAGGACGCGCAGTACGGCCACAGCCAGAGACAGTATGGGCAGAGACAGCAGCAGCAGCATCAGCAGCAGTACGGCTACCCGAACCGCCGCAGCGTGGACCGCGAGAGATACGATGCCGATCCGCATGTCCTGGGCGACGACTTTTCCTCTCTTGAGCTACGAGACAACGAGGGTACGTACATGTATCTTTTTATACATTATATTCCATGAAAAAAAAGAAGAAGAAGAAGAAAGAAAGAAAAAGGATGTTTAGGTGTGTGCTAATAAGGGGTTATGGTAGTGCCTCCGCCTCGGCCTCCACGCCCGCAGGCCAACCCGGACCTCTTCAAGAGCAAGAGCGCCTCTGCCTCGCCCGACCGACGCAAGGTATCCTTCCAAGAGGGCCCGCCCGAAGAGATCCAGGACTCGTTCTCTGCCAACACCAGCAGCAACATCATCAACAACAACAACAACAGCACCAGCGGCACTGCCAACAATAACGCGAATACCAGTGCCGGCTCCCGCAGCACGGCTAACAAGTCGAGCAAGTGGCAGCCGCTGTCGACCGTGGAGCCGTCTCCCGTGGCAGACAACGACCCGTTCAGCCTGGGAGACAGCGATGACGAGCGGGAGAGCAAGGCAAAGGAGGTCAAGGGCGAGGATGCTGCGAAGAAGGCCGAGAAGACGAGTACATAGCAGGTAGCCATATCAACATCTAGTTTCCCATGTCCTTGTAAATACCACAGTCCAGCAGTCTCAAACATAGCATTGTATCAAGTACGCATTGTATCGTGTCGGGCATCCTGTCGACTACCGCTCGTCGTCTCCGTCGACTCTCCTGAGCTCCTTGATCACATTCTAGCAGGTCAGTCAACGCTCGACTGTAGTTGTAAAGGGGAAGACTCACTGCCAGCGCCTCCGGGTTGACTCCGTTTTCTATCAGCGAGACGCAGAGAGACAGCTCCGTCCGGTCCAGATGCGTATTCTACATAATATCAGTCTCTCTTCTCTGTCTGTCTCCTGTCTGTCTCTCTGTCTGTCGTCTGTCTGGAGGGTCATCTCTTACCAGCAGCGTCGAGATCTCATGCAGGATGTCGATGACTTCCCGCGCCGCCTGTCTCTTGTCGTCCTGCGGCGGCATCTCTCTTCTTCTCTCTTTCGTCTCTAGCAGGTCTTCTCTTCTTCTTCTCTTCTATCTTTTCTATCTTCTGCCTTTTCTATCTTCTATCTTCTTCAGTCTTTAATCTCTTCGCGTCAACATCATCCCCGCTTAGTCATCTTCTCTCTATCTATCTTCGACTTCAACTTCATCTTCGCTTCGTCTGCTTTCTCTCTCAGCCTGCGATGGCCACCGACGACGCCAGAGGAAGAGAAAGGAGAGAAAGACAGGATGCAGACCAGGAGGCGAGAGTCCTCGACCTGCGCAGCCTCAGCCAGGATGCCGCCGCCGCCGTGCTCGCCCAGGTCGCCCGCATCGAACGCCGCACTTTTCCCCCCTCGGAGGCCATGACGCTCGACCTCAGCCTCTGCCGGAAGCCCAACTCGCGTCTCTTCTTCTCTCGCGCTGATTCTACTGATTCTGCTGCGTCTGACGCTTCTTCCGCTTCTTCCGCGTCTTCGACCGTCACTGGATACGTCTTCTACGTCCGGATGAAGGAAAAGGCGCTGCTGCACAAGCTCTGCGTCGAGGCCGGCCACCGCGGACGAGGGATTGGGGGCTCGCTGCTGGCCGCCGTCGAGGAGCAACTGCGGCGCGAGGGCTGCCGGACGGTGCATCTCTGGGTCGACGCTCAGCGGGCGGCGGCGAGACGGCTGTATCAGCGGCGCGGTTTCGAGGAGACCCGGACGGTGCAGGACTACTACGGGCCCGGCCGGACAGGCATCAACATGGTCTTGTCCCTGGATCTGTAGTCCTCGTCTCTATACTACTGTCTATACTACTGCTATACTGTCTATCTTGTCTTGCCGGCCTCCCTGTCAGCTCTAGATCTAGACTACTCCGTACATAGTCAATGACTTCTACACTAAATGACTACTATTACACTCAATGACCATCTCCTACACTACTAATGACCATCTACTCTATGACTGTCTACTAAATGTATCTACTAAACGTATCTTAAATGGCTTATTCCACTGTCTCTCTCTACTTTTCTTGTCTGCCGCCAACTAAAACAAACTTTTCACGGCGCACCAAAACTTCGACCTGCAACTTTTCGCCCCGCAAAGCCGACGAAGAACAACCAAGCAAGCCAGCAGCAACAGGAAGAAGAACCAGAGACGACGACAGCAAGAAGACGCCCGCCAGCGACAGCAGACGCCGACGGCCAGACGAGCAGCCCCGGCTGAGAGCGAGAAGGAATTCCTCCCCCAAAAAAGGACCAGCTAAGTTGTCTGGCCCCCTGTCGCTCGCTGCCTGAAAGCCTCCTTCAGCCCTAACGAAACTAACCTCCCTCGACCCAGCAGGCAAACCTGCAGCCAGAACAAACACAGACAAGACACAGCCAGACAGATCAGACCAGACGACCGACAGCAGACAGACAGACCGACTGACAGACCGACTGACGGGCGGACGGCCAGACGACGAGACACACCCGCTGCCTGCCTTTTCCTCTGCCTATCCAAACACCTGGTTCCCCCCCGCCTCTCCGCCGCTGCATGAGAGTTTGCGCACCCTGCCATACAGCCTGGATAGACACGACTCGCTGCCGGAACCATGGGACAGACGCTGTCTCAGCCGATAGTCAAGAAGGTACCTCTTGCTGCCCTCCGTCGGGGGAGAAGATAGCCACGGGATCGAGAGAAATTGCTGCTGACAACCCGCTGCTACTAGGAGTCCGACGAAGGCGAAGATGAGTGCGTGGTGTACGGCCTCTCCGCGATGCAGGGATGGAGAATCGCCATGGAAGACGCCCATGCTGCCGTGCTAGACCTCCAGGCCAAATACACAGACCTCGACAGGAGCAGCAGCAGCAGCAGCCACCACGGTGCGGGTGGCCCGACGCCGGCGGACAAGCGGTTGTCCTTCTTTGGCGTGTACGATGGCCATGGCGGGGAGCAGATGGCCCTGTATGCGGGCGAGAACGTCCACCGCATCGTGGCCCGGCAGGAGTCGTTTGCCAGGGGGGACATCGAGCAGGCTCTACGGGACGGCTTTCTCGCTACTGACCGGGCCATCTTGGAGGGTCTGTTTTTTTTCTTTCTCTTTTTCACTCACACACACACACACAATCTCCCTACTACTACTTTATTTAGGGTATACTAACGTCTTATAGACCCCCAGTATGAGAATGAAATCTCTGGCTGCACAGCGTCCGTGGCCATAGTGTCAAGAGACAAGATCAGAGTGGTGCGTCATCTTTATATCTCTTGACGGGTATCATACTCCTACTTACATCTGGCAGGCCAACGCAGGAGACTCGAGATCTGTCCTCGGTGTCAAGGGGCGGGCCAAACCGCTCTCCTTTGACCACAAACCACAGAACGAGGGTACGCCTCCATTTCTGCTTTGGTTGCTCTTCCTCGTCTAACACTCTGTCTGCAGGAGAAAAAGCGCGGATAAGTGCTGCAGGAGGGTTCGTCGACTTTGGCAGAGTCAATGGCAACCTCGCCCTCTCCCGGGCCCTGGGCGACTTTGAATTCAAGCGTGCCGCAGACCTCTCCCCCGAACAGCAGATTGTCACCGCAAACCCGGACGTTACAACCCATGAAGTCACCGAAGACGACGAGTTTCTCGTCATTGCATGTGACGGTACGCATCATCACTTTCTACCATCGCTTCTTGCTACCACTAACAACAACCACTGTATAGGCATATGGGACTGCCAGTCGTCGCAGGCGGTGGTAGAGTTCGTCAGAAGAGGCATTGCGGCCAAGCAGGAGCTACATCGCATCTGCGAGAACATGATGGACAACTGTCTCTCCTCAGACCCAGAAACCGGCGGCCTCGGCTGCGACAACATGACTATGGTCATCGTCGGCCTGCTGCACGGCAAGACCAAGGAGGAGTGGTACAACACCATTGCCGAGCGCGTGGCCAACGGCGACGGGCCCTGTGCTCCCCCTGAATACGGTGAGACTGCGTCGATGTCTTCTTCTCTTTCATAGCTTTCCCAACACATATTCCTAACTGCTTTCTCTTCTTTCTCTTTTCTATGATCCAACAGCCAGCTTCCGCGGCCCAGGCGTACGTCCTCAGTTCAACGAAGGCTCAGACTATGACTCGGCTGGCCCCGCCGGCCGGTCAGGCAGAATCATCCTGCTTGGAGACGGCACCGAGGTGCTCACCGACATGGGTGACGAGGAGATGTTTGACAGCGCAGACGAAGACAAGGACCTAGAGAGCCAGGTCCGGAGAACCACCGACGCTGATGCTGACGCTGACGAGGCCGGCGAGACCAACGACGCCGCCGAGACTGAACGGAGGCAGCAGCGAGAAGGCACGCCGGGTCCTCAATCGACTGCATCAAACGCCAATTCCGTTGACTCGGCTTCGGTTTCGACGTCCGCTACCTCTGCCCCCATTGCTGCCCTGACGGAATCCCCGCGTGTCATCTCAGCCTCCCCCTTACCAACCGCCGACTCATCCCCGAACTCCGTCTCAGATACCAAGCGGTCGTCGTAGTCACTAATCCCTCCCCCCAATCTCTACCGCCTCCCCCTTTACCTTTACTCTCCCGTTTCCCTCTCTCTCTCGCCCTATCCTAT
>NW_003315404.1:0-29477 GCF_000151505.1 Trichophyton verrucosum HKI 0517 | reverse complement strand
CGATGTTGGCTGCGTTGGAACTGGCGTCTCTGTGCCAGTGGGAAACGTTGGCATGGGGATGTCTGTCCCGGTAGGAGACGTAGGCTGCGTTGGAATGGGGGTTTCTGTCGGGGGAGGAACTGGAGTGCTTGGAGGATATGTCGGCAATGGGGGATAAGGGTATGTCAGAGTATCGATTGGTTCTGAGGGATCGTTAGGCCAGGTGGGCCAACCTGGCTCTTGAGGCTCAGTAGGTTCACTTGGCTCTTGAGGCCAGCTAGGGAAGCCCCCTCCATTCCCTGGAAAGCTTGGAAAGCCGCCTGGAAATCCCCCTGGAAATCCCCCTGGAAATTCCCCTGGAAAGCCGCCTGGAAAGCCACCGGGAGGGCCACCTGGGTAGCCACCTGGATAACCGCCCGGATAGCCACCTCCATAACCACCTCCATAACCACCTCCATATTCATGGCGCTTGATGGCAGCACCAAAGGCAACATTTGCCAATGGCAGCCAAACAAGGGCTGACTTCATCTCGAATCACAACAATGAAAGTTATGACAGCAGTTCCGATGCGTGGGAAGTACAATATAAAAAAGTTAAATAAATATAAAATAAAATAAATAGAATGAAATAAAATGAATGAAAGAAGTGAATTGAAGGAACCGTAGCGAAGGAGTTCCTCGATGCCAACTATGACTTCCACGACACCTGGGTATAAAAAAGAGAGAGGAAGGGAGAATGTAGGGAGCGCATGGGGCTTATATGCACCCCAAGCGGGCGTCTATCGTAAGGAATGATGAATATCATCCGGGCCTAGATAAAACACATCATGGGTAACTTGTTGAATCAAGGTTCCCAGCACCATGCCAGAGACCAGCGTCGATTTGGTCCGGCAAGGAAAAGAAAATATATTGTACCGAGACCGAGATATCGTGTGTAACCTCAAAAACTGCAAGGGAGTCCTAGCAATGTGTATGGCTGCATCGTGCACATCAGTCCTCACAAGATATCCGCTTCAAGAGAAATTGCAAGGATCAGGAGCCCTTGTGCATCCTCATCCTCAAGGCTTAACTTTCCCACTCTTCTAAACTTCTCATTTTACCTGTATTGTACCTTAATTAGCTGAAGTTTAACAGGAATTGGCTTTAGCCCGGTGTTTATATACCGGCATATACTTACAGCACCCTCTTCTCCAATTCTGATGCTATCAATAAGTGAACCTTCTCAGCGATAGTTACTATCCCCAAGAACGAAAGAAAAATTCAGTTATGTAACTAGCTCCCAAGAATCGTACCATGTATCAATTCTTTTGCTGCGTATTATCCAGTAGATAATCCGATCGAAACACGCCATCCGCAAGGCGACACTGCAGCGGAGCTGTGGGAAATCCTTGTCCAACTGGCACGTTGATGGAGAGGCAAATGTTCTTCCAGCCCTCTGAATATTCGGTGGGTGGTAACTAGAATACGCAGTGCGAACGGACACGATTCGTAGAACTTGATGCATGGACTCACATATCTCAGCCGGCGCTTCGTCCCTCCATTCCCATGGTAGGGTTTGCCTGATAAACCCAAAAACATCAAGAAGTGGGTTTATTTATTTATTTATTTTTATGATTGCTGTTCTGGTTTTGGTAACAGCAGGCACAAAACGCCACCATGGCTCATGCTTATTGGTGGGAACGGCTGTTGGGCGGGCCGGGCCCAGGATGGACGGATGAGGGCTTCCACGCCGATAATGATGATAATCCAATATATCGGCTGTGAACATTGGAAGATCAGGCAAGGTGGTTGATGTTTCAAAAACTTACTAAGTTAACAGGCGGAGGCGTGGGAGCAAAGTTGGTTTAGTTACTCCGTATTATTAACTCTGAACAATTAACCACAATTAAGGAATCCGACTAATATCAAGGGGCGGTAAGCGCAGATCTCATCCGCTATGTGGCTAAAGATGTCATTGCGGTGTCTAGAGAGACATCGCATCACCTCGAATTTCACGTTCAACCAGATAGAGAACTCTCCGTAACTCGGGTCATGAGTCCCCAGGCCGAAGAGTGGAAATTGTTGGAGCCATGTCTCTGGATTCAAGATGTCACCCCCTGTCAATCTCAAGGCGAGTATTCCAGGCCTGGATGCTTGCGTTTATAGTTATTGCACGTAGTCTGACATACGCAGTACCAGGACACGTATCATGTAACTATGCACTCCCAGAATAGGTAAAAAAGTAGTCTGTATGGGATGCGGGGAGTAGGGACGCTGCTGACACCTGTACGACTCCCGCTGCAAGCTAGTCTCATTGGCTATCTCTGCCTTGTAACAGAGCAAGAGGCACACTATGGAATGGCTGCATCGCTTGCCCATGCCTGAGGCAATGATGGGGGACTAATGTAGGCGGTTCATATTGGTGGTTATGTACGCTTATATTCGCGGGTATGCATGTTATTCGATATCCGAGAAGAGCATTCCAAGGTTTCCATACCTTGGCCAGCTCATTGAGGCAAGCGGGATTATCCCGAAGGGCCCGAACATTATTCTCCCCTATGATGGTGGCATATTGTCCTGTAGCCTCTGCCGGCCTCGGATTTCACTCGGGCCCAGTGGGATAATAGTAGAAAACCATGTTAGAGATCAGCTCCGCATCCATAACGAATCTGAGGCCTAAGTCATCGGATCGTCAGATCAGTGTTATGTGTATGTATATCAAAGCATATGGTTACGGTTGAATGATGTACCAACTCCGCATCTTGCATTCCTGAAGTTTGCCGGAAAGTTCCTGTCAGGAAATGCATATATACCTTCACACACTGTCGATACAAGATGTCATCCTGGATATCCAGCGATAGTTCTTGCAACAGACAACTGTCACTGCCTTTAGCCAGTATCCGAATTCCCTCACAATGCTTGAAACAGGTAGGTGTGAACAATGGCAGCATTCCCAGAGTCTGTTGCAAGTGGCAAAGCCGGATTTTAACATGTGAGGCAAGCCCGCCATCAATTGCTTTTTGATTCAGCCACGAGAAATTTTTGTTTTCGAAATCAAAGAGACAAAGGCATCTTTTGAAGGATTGAAACCCTCAATGCTGTCGAGAATTGACAGAGCATTCCTGTGCGGCAACGCACACTTGCTCTCCATGCAACCGCTGTGCTATCACCATTGGTGTGCCGGTCTGCTCTGCTGAATTAACAGCACCTTCTCCTTGGCGGCAACTTTACTTTTTCCGGCCGCAATATATCTCTTTTATTGTTGAATCCCATTTTGTCCAACATGGAACTCTTTACGGAGTACCCGAATTGAATGCTGGGCCGTCGAGTCGACTAACTGATGCAGGCACTGCATGACTCATTCCTGACTAGACTGTGTAAAGAGCACCTCGCCACTTACATCAGACCATCTCGCTGCTCTAAGCATGCTGTATGTACCGTGGTATACGAAGGGATCTCTCTGCAAAGTGTTGTTCTCGTGGCTGAATCTGGGGAACATGCGCTGGTGGAGATTAGTGGAGAGAAAGATGCAAATAGACAGGAAAGAAAAATATACAGAAAGAAAAATAAATAGTGATGGCGGGATGGGTCGGTTAGCGATTTGGAGCCTCTCATTGGCTGGTACCTTTTTGCGGAGAAGAAAAAATGAGCTGTTGAAAAATATGCCACCGTACCTGAAAAAAAGGGCGATCCTTGTGTGGAGAGCAGAAGCTTAAAGAAAAACCCCGAGAAACAAAGGCATTCCCATCTGCTTCTTCTTCTTCTTCTTCTTCTTCATAGCGATATCAATCCTCTGTTGTCGGCGTCTAGGAGGGTGGTTCGATTCTAGAATAATACGTTGGAAGACAGACTCGGCTTTGGCTGCATTCAGCCGGTAAGCGGCGGGCGGCGGTAGAGCCGTCTGCGGCTGTTGCCATCACACATGTTGCCTTCCAGGAATTTCTGGGGCTTCATTGAACCTTATTGCAGGTCAGTCAGGGGGTGTGGGGGAAGATGTTCAGTAAGTGTTGATCTCGTGAAGAATTAATTAACACCAGACGGAGACTGTCTCAATCGTCACCAGAATCACTATCGCTCTCCCATCCATCAATATAAGCCTCAGATAGCGTAGCTAGGCAGTTCGATAATTCTTCGCGTTGGTCAAAGGGGACGTAGATCCCCATCGACTGCTGCAATTCTTTGAGATATCCTCTTGCTTGTGAGGATATAGATAGCGCCGCATGAACCTTGAGTGTTGACCCTGGTGGCCCTTGGCCTGCGACTAAGTCACGGGGAAAGGAGTCTAGTATCGGGTATTCTAGTTGTGTATCGAAGCTAGCAACTGTTTTAGTACTGTTTCGAAAGTTCTCGGCCTCCCTGTCTCCCCGCAGTTTCGATGCGAGGAAACTGAGGGGGATGGGATGGTTCCAAAGACTTACCTCTGGGTCCTGGAGCTCGCATTCACGGGTGGCCCTGTATTGCTTGAAGAACTAGACTTATCGCTGGTTCTGTCTCTTCTAACCGAGAGTTGATGGAATACCCTACTGTCATGGGTTGATGCAAGACCGAGTGGAGAGAGTTGAACATCAAACTGTTTCAACTTTTCTTGGGGTCCGTCATCGTCATCATCATGGCCATGACTGGCTCCAGATCCAGATGTGTCCTGCCCTGAACTTCCCTTATCGGTAGGAAAACCAGATAACTCCTGTGTGCCTACGGTTGATTCAAGGTGATATATGTTCCGCGAATCTCTGGAAGCTACTTCCCAGAGGTCAAGCGCTTCATGTCCTCTTAGTCGAGTGGGAAGGCTGATACTCTCGAGAGCCAAAGATATCAGTGCCGATGAGTACCATGTATGGCGCAGGTCTGGCTTCACATAGGACGCTAGCCTGCTTGGCAGGTCTGCAATGGGTATGAAAGCTGTGACTTGACTGCCTATCTCGCTCACTGACCTTGCAAGGTTCGCAGAGGCAAGCTTACGTTTTTCCTTGTCCTCGGAGGTTAGAACACGGTTCGAAGCCATGGTAATGATGAAACAGGAGTGGCCAACTTACTCGTCGTAGGCTGGATGGATCATTTAGAGCCCATGTCCAAATGCTCTTGCTTCCGTATTCATCTTTCAAGCGGTCTACGTAGCTTGCCGCGAAACCACCCCATGCATCGTTCACTCCGGAAAAAATCTGGATCCCCTTCAACTGGTCACATTCTTCCGCAAAAGGCCGTAAATCACGGTCCAGTAGGTCATGTTCTCTGTCCAGGTCGGAAAAAAGAGTCTGCCCCGTGGACCAGTCCTCAAACGGCATCAGCTGAGAACCAAGGTCGTACTCATTGATTTGCTGGATAGAGCGTGGGCTGTAGAATACGCGGTTAAAGTCGGACCAGTACCTAACGGTTTCTGCAGTCAACTCAGGAACCGGTAGCCCCATATCGAGGCATCTTTGATATTCAATCTGCGGTATCTTAGGCTGCTGCTGCAGGATTCCGTTTGTGTCCCTACGTCGTCAATAGGTTAGGGCGTCAACTATAAGAGACAAGAACGAAAATGCGACATTCCAGTTTTAGTTATCATTTTATATTACTCACCAAAGTCCGCCATCCAGGCCAGGCTGATCTTCCTCGAGTTGATATAGAGCATTGTACTTGCGTAGCGTGCCAAATCCACCCTTTAGATCGTAGATAAGTGCCCGGGGAGTGAATGTCTCTGTGCCATCAGCCCCTATACCACCACGAAAGTGAATATCATGGTTAACTGGCGATTGTTCATTCTCCGAGTATGTAAAATATGATTCCTAATATCAATTAGCTTGCCGCCCAGCCAATCGCGGGGTCATCGGAGCTCATACCTGGGCATTCCAGAAGTGGGTGGCCACATAATTACTGCGCTGTCCAAGCTGGAGGGTAATTATCTCATGCATTTTTTGTCTGTAATTGCCCTTTACACTGGGAGAGCTCTCGATTATAAATATGCAAAAGCTGAAGGAGCCGAAGTTGCGATCTTCAACAGTTTGTGGAGATCTAACTAGTTATCCTTGCGAAGTGAATTTCCTCGCTTGCGATTTATTTTGTCCCTGACATCAGGTACATGTAAGTTATGGAGCACTTCTCGGGCCTACCACGGCAAAGGACCAGCACGCGTAGCATCAAAAAACCAGCACAGGTGGTTTACTGCTGTCTCTATCATCTCATCCTCCGTCTTCTTCTCTTCCGTCGTCGTCGTCGTCGTCGTCGTCGAAAAGAGCAGCTACTGATATAAGCATTCACGTGATATTGTGATTATATAATACACGTTGCTCGGGGCAACAAAACTTTTCTTTTGTCGAAATAAACAAGGATCCAAGAAACACACAGAAACCCAGACATCACATCATCACACACCACACATTGGACAGACAGGCGACTGACAGGAGACACCGCCGACAGCGAGGTGGGACACAACTTCAGGGAGTGACATACTACAACCTGCTTCCCAGGAGACAGTCAATGCGCCATGGAGTCGTCGTCGCTGAAGTACACTCGAGATACGGGCTCCCCCCTTCATCCGCTATCACCGCGTCGCATCAACCAGCAGACAATGAACAGAGCATCACCGGTGCCTTCGGATCTGGCGTATCTGCAATCCAAATCGGACAGGCACTCTGTCGATGTCCAGTCCAAAGTTGCGTTTCTCAACAGACTTGCGAGCCCCAGCAGCCCCGCGCCGCTGCCCTCGTCATCGACCACACATGCCGCTTTGCAAAGAGCGATATTGGGCCGCGAGGAAGCCGAAGAAGCATTGAAAGCAACAACTGAGGAGTTGAACGAGGCAAGGCAACGGGAAAGACGAGTGAGTGAACGGCTCGAGTCATTACTCGAGGAGCTACACACATTCAAAGAACGACAGTCACAAGAGCGAACACTGTTTGAAAAGGAGATACGGCGTGCCAGGAAAGAAGCGTTTCGTGCCGGCTCCAATTTGGTCAAGGCACAAGAGGAATTGAAGTCCTCCCGAGGAGAGATCAAGAACCTCAAGGATGAGGTCAAGGCTGAACGAGAAGCCAAGGACAAAGCTAGACAAGAGGCATTTGAACGCGCGTATGCTTTGGCAGGTTTGACAGAGAAAAATGAAGTGCTAAAGGAACAAATAAGGGCTTTCGAGACGGATAACCAGTCAGATATTCTTGAGGCGCAAGCAGAAATGATGCGAGGAGAAACACCGCGAAGCAGAGTGCAAAGGTCAAGCATAAATCTCATGTCAGGAAGCCCAGCGTTGAGAGGGAAAAAGCGTGGCCAGCCTGATTCAAGGGATCAGATGTCACCTGTCCGGAAAAAGAGCGCTCAACACCAGCCTGACTTCCGGTCTAGCTTGAAATCACCCACGAAATTAACGCCTGGCCGCGACATGGTACCATTTGAGCAGGAGGATGAGCCTTTGAAGCTAATGGATAATGAAAGGGAAATAACATTGGAGCTTGAAGAGGATTTGCGTTGGGAGAAGCTAATGCGAAGACGCGCAGAGGATATGATTGACTTCTTGAAGCTAGAATGTCAATTTAAACGGTGTTCTTGCAGGATTGCGGAACGACAAGGGGTTAAATATGTGCATGACTTAGGTTGGGAAAAGATAAGTCCTGCTGAGAATCAAGAGAAAAAGGCAGTTGCAAATATACCCAGTCCACCGCCTGCCAGGAAGCCGTCGCCGCAGTTACAGATAGCTCAAAGATCTCCTACTCCGGAAGGTGATAATGTTGACTGTCCTGAACCTGACCCTGCAAGCGATGAGGCCCCCGTCGAACCCGATGTTGTCTTCTGTCCAGATACCGGAACTTTCAAAACAGTCCCATCCCCAGTACGCAAAACAGAGACCATGCGACGTGAACAGCCAAATATTCGTCCTCCAGTGAACAATGCAGATCCACCTCCAAAGTTAAGGCGATCTCTTCATGACGACCCCATTCCGACTCCAAGCTTGGGTGAACCAAAGAAGAGAACTCAAGAGCCACTGCCAGTTGCAGCATTAGAGGCCTCTCATCATCAGCCTCCATCTTCACGATCGCATATCCAGGAGCAGCCTGCTGATACGAACTCTCGGAAACGCTACGTGACGCCTCTCCCCTTGGAACAACGCCAGCGTCAAAACAACACCACAGTTGAAGTTGAAACAATCACAACCACAAAGACGGTCCCGCTTAATTCCGAAAAACCGTCAGCCGATTTATCTGCAAAGCTTCCCGGTACTCCCATTAGTCGTGAAGAGGCCCTAGCTCAGATTCGAGCACGACGTGGCCGTACACAAAGTGCCCTTAAACGGTCTGCCAGCGCAAACGATGCGAGCCATCGTCCCCGTGTCGTCAGTGGAGCCTCAACCCCCAGAAACGGAGTAAGAAGCCTGTCAAGAGCTGAAGGTACGATCAACCGTGCTAAACCTGGCCGCCGTGGGCTTTCTGCTGCCGGCCATGGATACTAGAGTTCAGTATCCAAAGGCAACAGTCCAAAGGCATCATTAGCCTCCGGAGTCCAAGGACTTTATATCTCGCAGGTTTTATCCGAATTTTTTATCCACTATGCATACTCATTGCAGCAAGTGCGTGCATTATATTTGAAAGTAGTACCCCTCTTAATGGTTTAGTTTTTGATGTCTTTCCACCTCACTCATAGCGTTGCATTCACCATTCTTTCCCCCCTTTTTACGATGCATATGCCATGACCTAAGTTTTCGAGCCCGTTTTCCTTTATCTAGCGCTCTATCTCGTCGAACAAAATTGGAGTTATGGGAATATATAGGCCTTGATAGATTAGTTTCTTCTTTAAATCTATCATATAGCTATATGTTATTTGATATCTCTGTGATAACTTCACCATTTTGGTCAACATTAAGGCTAGAGAACAGAAGTAACAACAGATATGCTCTGAAAGTAATAGTTGATATGCATCATAAGTAAATATACCAAACTATACAAGACTTTCCACCTAGTTATATGATTCTTACACCACAGCATTGGATATGAGATCCCTCAACCTGGGCTTTCCGCCCCCACCATACATTCACCAGCTCTACAACGAAGACTTTATCGGCATGACTCCAGGCATCAAGGCCCATGTTGGTTATATCCGAGGAAGTAATCGTGATAACGCCTTCTTCTTCGTCTGGTGTACGCAAGAGCGGCTGATCATCATGTTCGCCTACAAGCGTAGAAGAATTCTGTTCGTCATCCTCCTGCTCTCCGCCCTCATTATCACGGTAGCGGCGAAGTGAGGACGTTTCGCTCTGGTTGCTGAGGTCAGGAGATTCGTCCAAATCTTCTTCAGTCTGGCGAGTGATGATGTCGAATAAGATAGTGAATATCTGGGTGGTCAATCGTCTAAAGTAGGTTATTATAGCTATTTCCTGAGACGTATTATTCGCATCTGGTATGACCATTGACTCTCGGCGGCGGAGCGAATTCGGGTTTGAATGGTCGTCTACAGCCTCTGTGTCGTCACTGGATATCTGGAGAAGCTCTGCATCTTGTTCTGCCTCTTCGTCTGATGGTCCTGCGCCTTTTTCTCCAGCAGATGCCCACCATATGAAAGATGTATACGCTAGTAAAGGCCATGAGATCGGTTCAACAAGGGAACTTGATGAAAAAGTGGACGCGTTATCTGAGTCTTCTCTGTCAGGACCAGATATCTCGCCTAGCCGCGAGAACTCTCTGAGTCCATCTCGTAATGTTATGAATCGACGGCTATCTCGTTGTGTAGCTTTTATGGGAGTAGGTTTTGCTTTTGGGTCCTTTTGCTGGCCTGCAGCAGCTGGAGGGGAAAGGGACATTTTGGGATATATTCTTTCAGGTGCTTGCCTGGAATAGTCTGGCGGAAGGGTAACGAGGACATCGTAAAGTTCTGGCCGTAACCCGAGAACGCGGTCACTAGAACAAGCTAGCCAGCATGGGTCAGTGCTGGATAGAGCGGACAGCTGGGCCATGTCGTGTATGCCAATATTGAATAGAGGTCGTGGTCGGAGACTGGGTATATCTTTGGTGGAGGGAAGGAGGGATAGTAAGTTCTGAGGAAGGGATGATAGTAGGGATATGTTATATACTGGTTGAAGTTAGTTCACTTGTCACTCATGGGTGTGAGTATGTTCAAGGGGTAAACGTACTAAAATTACAAGAGGACTCGACCGGAGCATCACCAAGGAAGACTATGCGTTTCCGCAAGAGAGCTGCACGATATAATGGGAATATCAAGGGTCCGAATGTCTCTAGAAAGTCCGGCAGAGTCAATGCAGGGTGATATGACGGGAGTGTGCGACTTGATATGAGCGCCGTCGCATCACTTAGAGCGCGCTGTCGACGTTTGGCAGGCGGCACAGAGGTTGGTTTAGGATGGGACATGGATTCCAATGGTGACTCGGGCGGTGAACTGCCCTCACTGTCTCTTAATTGATGCTTGTCCCAATAGCTGGCCAATGGCTGGGTGTCGTCCGGGTCTGTTGCTAGTTGTCTATCACGAAGGTCAGCAAGGAGTCTCCATCGGATGATAGTCCGGAAGAGCAATGAGAAAGCGTACATGGCAAGTTCTTTAAGCCCCGCAGCATGCTTCCAGCTTCTCCCGAGCCTACCATGGCTCAAAGGCGCAAGTATCCCTACTGAGAGCATAATCGCATTGCGCTCGGCCTCCCCCGCGGGTTGGTTGATAAAGGCACTGAGGCCTATGTATCGATCATGGACAAAGTATCTACCCAGTATAAGTATTCGACTGGCAGCGTACCCTCCCCCAGGAGCGTCTAAACACGTACACTAGATCCTCCTTGACGTTGTGTGCGCCAGAGGGTAGAGATTTGAATTCCACCGCATTCTCGAGTACAACTGGACGCCGTCTGTCAGCAGTGAACACTGCGGCAAGGGGAGGGTCAAACGTACTCTCGGAAGCAGTCTTCTTCCAGGCAATCGTATATCTGCCGTTAAACACATGCAGTTAGCTAGAGAAGCAGAAGAGGCAGCAAAGAACAGCTGGGGGCTTTACCCGGCTCTGATGTCAAAGCGGATCAGGAACAAGGCCGCGATGCCTGGGGGAGCGCCGGGCGAGTCGAAGGCCAAGTCCATCCCCGCCGGTCTGCTGTCTGAGGGCATGGCTCCGTGCCGCCAGAGTCACTCACAGTCTCGATGACCGCTGTTGTCTCGTCTCGTTGTCTGTGTCTGTATACGTCGTTGTCGTTGCAGTTACCGTTGTGGTGGTGGTGGTTGTGGTGGTGACCGGCACTAGTTATCACCCAAACTTTAGTTGCCCTATTCAGATTTTCTCCTTTTTTCTGCTTTTTCGCAGCTTCAACATCTCAACCACGACACCAATTCACCTTCACCGGGCAGAGGTTGACCGAGAAGAGCGAGAGACGAGAGACGAGAGACGAGAGAGCTGCCATGGAGCCTGCACACCCATACTACCCGCTAGACGCCAAAGTGGTCGGATACCTGGCCAACGACTGGGACGTCCCGACGCTGGTATGCGCTTTTCTTGGAGGATGGGGCGCGCTGCTTCTGCTGACGCTGGCGGTGGTCTCTGTTGCTCGCCCCAGCCTGAAGATGGGCGACAAGGTGGCCATCCTGTGGTTTGTCCTGAGTGAGTAGCTTGTCCCTGTGCCGGTGCTGGTGTTTAGAAATGAGAGATTTGGCTGCTAACGGTAGACCAGGCGGTAGCATCCATTTCTTCTTCGAGGGCTACTTTGTGTATAACCACACTCGAATGGCACCGGCGCAGGACTTTTTTGGCCAGCTGTGGAAGGAATACTCTCTCTCGGACTCGCGGTACCTCACCTCAGACCCGTTCGTGCTGTGCATGGAGACCATTACTGCGGTGAGACTCGATAACCTTAACCCCTATTTAAAAGGAAGAAAGGAAGAGGTCCTGGTTGCTAGGGCATGAAGCTGATGAAGAATAGGTTTGCTGGGGCCCATTGTGCTTCCTGCTCGTATATCTTATTACCGTCGACCACCCTCTGCGCCATTCCTTCCAGGTGATTGTCTCCCTGGGCCAGATATACGGAGACATCCTCTACTATGCTACTAGCATGTTCGACCACTACTTCCACCAGGTCAGCTACTGCCGGCCAGAGGGATACTACTTTTGGTTTTACTATTTCACTATGAACGCCATCTGGATCGTTGTGCCTGCCTGTAAGTCGACTCCTACCGGTCTCTCAAGTATCCATACTGATTGTGACAGACTACATGTGCCAGAGCATAGGCATCATTACCAAATCGATCCAGTACATGAAGGCCGCTACCATCAACCGCAAAACCCAGTGATATCTCCGTCTTCTACTCAATCTTATTTGATGGACTCCACGACCGTCTTACGAGCACCATGTTCAACAGACATATTCAGCCTCCTTCGCGAATAGATATGCAATTGTAATTAGACCGGACGCTACCTTCTAGATAGATCATGCACCATAAACCACATAGAACATATGGCGCTTTGTATGAAGTCTCTAACTAACGCCCCTTAGGAAGAACCATGGGTAGCATCGAACCTTCCTCCCCCTCCCCAACCCTCATTGATGGCCAGGGCCATCCAGGCCTCAAATGTTTACAACTTTGTGGCCATAATTTTGGCCATCTTAATTGCCGCGTTCAGAACTGGCCATTTGGGCCGGCTGCTGGCCAAGTAAGCGTCAACTCCCAACTCCTATCTACGGACATCCAGGGACATCAATTTGTATTAATACAACATTTGCCAGCTACGGGGATTGGCGTCGTGCACCACGAGTAAAGGAACAGTAGACTACTACTATTAGTTACTCCCCAAGACTGCCAATCCTAGAATAAATATTTCCTGCCTGGTTAAGTACTACAACTCAGGGGTAACACCTATGAAATCCGAGTCGCAGGCATATACTTACCTATACACCAGATATATAATGTTAACCCCGTTACTAAACCCAAAATATGATTAGTTGGACGTAAATAAGCTAAATAACTAGTTAAAGTATGTAGGAGTGTAGTTCCTATGCAGAGTCAAGGCCTACCATTACTTCGGCCCTCATGCACATTATGTATAAAGTGTGGACCAAATCTCTGCATATTGTTTATTCCCACCAGTACACCCTAGCAGAAATTATGAACTAAAGTAATAATGGTTATGTGGTTATCCGTGGACTTGCCGCAGATATTCTTCCCATTACGCATCTAGACCATGGTGCTGATTGCATGACTGTTACTCAATCTATATTCTATACCTAATATACTTCATAGCTGGTAGCGCTCGCTGGTTAGTTATTCATAATTTCAATCATTAATATTGGATAGGTGTAAAATACAATCTGCAATGTTTGTTCACTCGTCATGGTCCAGCTATTCCACAACCCGGGGCAACAACTCGGCGGAAGAAAGCATCGTAGGTATTTTTGGTGTTTTTGTTCGCAGTCAGTTTGGCCGGGCTTCAATTAAACTTTAAGCTTTAAAATAAAAATAGTTCATCCAATCAGCAACACTAATTACGAATTTCATTATTTTATGAGAATCATGATTGGCGAATGAAGAGGAACTAAAAATAGTTTATTTGCATTTATCCAACGGTCACTATGACGTATTGTAACTAAATATATGCGCCCTTTAATAAAGGCGACGTCAACTTCCTTTTGATGACAATTATCAATATCAAGCATTTGATAAAAAATTCACGTAAAAAGATAAAAAGGGAAATAAACCTATAGATATAAATTCTGGTATCATTAATATATTTTTTCTCTCTATATTCTCTATTTACTTTAATGCAACCAGCCCAGTCCTCGGTCTCTAATCAACGAGCAATGGAGCATTCGCAAAGCCATTCTTCTTAAAAAGATATCCCACCCCACTTTTCTCTTCTTTTAGCAACGACAATAGAACTTCGTCGCCGATACTTGCTTCAATACTTGTGTTTGTATCACAAACGGCCTCGTCTCCGTCAACATCTTGTTCTCCTCCGGTGCTCAACAAGGTAGTATCAATATGGGAGTATTGCATTAAGAAACGCTTTTTGGCTCTCTCGTATGCTTTCTGCCGTTTAGATAAAGGTTGAGGTGCTTCAGATATCTTGAGTTCCGACGCTTTCATCAGCTTGGGAAGATCAGGGAACTCGTCATCTGAATCCTCCAGCTCGTGGTCCTCATCCTCGGAAGAAGAAACGGAGGTTGATTCTGCAGAAAGGTTGTCTTCCTCCTTGATTTCCTTAGATATTTCTCCCAGACCACCACACTTGCATCCTAATAATTCGTGAGTTTGGCACTTGGAGATCTCATCCAGACGGAATAAATCTTTCAATTCCTCCTGTGAAAAATGGGCTATGCCACCCTTTTGGCCCATAACACTATCTGCCAAACCAAGCTTTGTCACTTGTCTCTGCCAGATCTTCTCTTCTATTCCACCTTTGAGTAACAGACGGTAGATATGGCAGTGTCGCTTCTGGCCATCTCGATGAATCCTTGCCATTGCCTGGATGTCAGTTGCTGGGTTCCAGTCCACGTCGAAAAGTACAAGCCTGCTGGCTCCGATGAGGTTCAGCCCTGTACCCCCTGCTTTTGCGGAAAGTAAGAATGCAAAACAAGATGAAGACGGAGAGCGGTTGAAATCCTCTACCAGAGCCTGACGTTTCGTGGCAGGTGTAGAACCATCTAGACGCAAGAATGGGAGGTCTAGCGAAGTCAGGAGATTTGCTAGCAGGTTCAACGTAGAAGTATAATTGGACACCAGGACGACTTTCTCTTTCGTCTTACTCTGTAGGTTATAGAGTAATTGATCGAGAACTCTGATCTTCCCGCTAGAACCCGCGGCAAGAGAGCGATGGATATTCGGCGGGAGAGAGGATAATAAAGCACTCATTGATGTGTCTTCACCTTTGCCATTATCCTCTACCTTCGGCTTAAGCAACGAGGGGCTGTTGCATACTTTCTTCAGAATAGTGATAAGTTGTAAAGCACTTTCAGAGTTTCTCAACACAGATTGGAACATAGGAGAGGCGAGAACGTGATGGTATACACTTCTCTGCGCAGAAGTAGGATTGCAGAATAATATGTACTCTGTTTTTGGCGGCAAATGTTTTGAAAGGATATCAGCTGTCCGGCGGAGGATAAACGGAGACGTCAACTCCGCCAGTTCTTCACTTCTAGCCTTCCCCTTTTCGATGACCTTCTTAGGAGCATTTGGCTGTCTAGCTCCAACAATTGGGCCTTCAAAATCCCTCATAAATGACTTAAACGTTCCTAGGAGGGCAGGGTTGACAAAATCCACCATAGCAAAGAACTCGCTCAATTCGTTCTGGATTGGTGTCCCAGAAAGAATAATTCGGCGTGTAGTGTTTAGAGATTGAATGGCCTGAGCACTCTTGTTTTGCACAGTTTTCAATCGATGTCCCTCGTCAGCAACAACAAGGTCTATTCCAGGTCCTTTTGTAAGCTGGTCTTGCACAGAGCGTAGCCTCTCATAACCAATGATCATAACACTATAGCTTCGTCCCATTGTAAAATCCGATAACAGATTTCCCTTACCATCAGCAACAAATACCCCAATTCTATCACTGCCTAGCCATTTCTTAAATTCTTTTTTCCAGTTGTTAATAAGGGTAACCGGGCAGGCAATTAGAGCCTTCTTGATTACTGGCTGAGAACCATAAATGGGATTCTGCTTCAGTAGGGTCCAAATTAAGGCTATTGTTTGCAGCGTTTTCCCCAGGCCCATTTCGTCGGCTAGAATAGCTCCTTCGCCATTGAAATGCCGCAGCCCCATAACACACTCATAAAGGAACTTAACACCCTCCCTCTGGTGCTCCCTGAGATGTTTTCCTAGAATCGGGTCAACGACGACATCTACTATCTGTTTGCCAGCGGGGACTGAGCTAGGCCTTTTCATTACCACAGCGCCAGGTAGAGTAGGGTCATGTCTAGGGGTTATCTGCCCGCTCGATCCTGGCGGTAACACGGTAGACTGCTTCAAAGGGTTCTTAAAAGAGCTATTGGTGGCATAACTCCGCGGTGCAGACACATTAAGGGGTTTTTGTGTCTTCAAATCATTCAGCGAAATTTTCATTCCGGGTTTCGAGACTGTATTAGAAGGAAGGCGAGAGTGATGGGATGGAGTATTTGCAATGTTGTTCCTTTTTTCAATGCTGTCTTTCTGTGTTCCGTTTGAAGTAGAAAGGAATTCCTTCTGGCTAAGCACCGACTCCACCTCGACATCCTTGCCACTTATAGACAATGAGGTTCCAGGTTCCAGGCTAGATCTCAGCATAATCTTGCCCATTTCCCGCCCAGATATATCTTGTAGGTATCCATAGTCGCCCCTAATAATGATGATCCCGTCTCCATCCCAAGTTTTATTCTTCTTAGCTGTAGGTTTGCGCCTAAGAATATCTCAGTCGTTAGCTTCACATAATTAAGTCAATACAATAGAGATAATAATATACTTACCAAAGCACGCTGTAGTATGTCTCATTATCGCAAGTTTCTACTACCTCCTTGTCCCCATCACCACAGGTGTTCACCCGCCTTCGTTTACGCAAAGGCTCTTCGGGGATTGAAGGCACGCGCGCTGTGGCAGTTGTGGTCGAGGGTTGTGGCTTTCTGGGAAGTGGGGGACGGAATGGCTTAAATGACATTGCACCAGCATATCAAGTAGTTTGCCTGGTCTGCCACCTAATGTATAAATAACATGAAGCTGATGCCGTCGATGTTCGCGGAGTCCAAAGTATTAATTTAAGCGTTACACGCGTCAAGGTACCTAGGCAGACGCGCTATCACGTGATCATTTGGTTGTCCAAAACTTTATCTTTTGCTGTATTCAAAATTACGGAATATCGCTGGAAGGATGGATCATGCTCTAGTTAGCGACTCCATACTGAAGTCTCACTCATCTGAAAACTTATTGCTCAAATTACAGTTTCTGCGTACCTACTTCTATAGAGCATTCTGGAGGCACTTCATATGGTCTTGATCAACTTTTTTTCAAATTCTACCCACTACTTATATGCTAAAAAAAAATAAAAAAAAACATAAGTATTCAACGGAGCGGATTATGAAAGTAAGCATATATGAAATTTCGGGTATATATCGCAACTTTATGAGTGCGTGCTAACGTTCAAATGAAGAAGGCTTTTTGTGTATTGAAAATCAAATCAAAGTTCCAGGTAACCCAAATAGTCAAAGGAAAAGCATGCATATCGTGACAATATCATATCAAAAACAGAAAAGAAAAGAAAAGAAAAGAAACGAATCAGCAGTGAAATGAAACTGGATAGCCATCTTGCCAAAACGGATTAGGCTCACTTGTAGAGCCCTTCGGCATCACCTTCCTCATCCTCATCGTCATCCTCGGTATCATAGTCCTCGTCATCAGAAGAAGTGTCCATTTTATCTGGATAGTCATCCTTATGGTTGGGGACAATCGTGACTTTTCCATTATGCATCACAACCCGAGCAACCTCTCCCTCTTTGATGCTTCCTCGCAAGATGAAAACGGCTAGGTTATTCAAAAGCTCTTTCTCGATTATACGGGCCAATGGTCGAGCACCGTATGCGGGTGAATAACCTGCCTTGCCAAGGTAGTCCTTGACCTCGGGCGAGCACATAATCTTCACCCTACGACCGTTGCTGTCAAGTCGTTTCTGGATCTCAGCCAGTCGGACATCCACGATCTTGCGGATCTCGCGCTTCGGAAGTCGGTTGAAGATGACGGTGCTTGAAATGCGGTTAAGGAACTCGGGGAGGAAGTAGTCGCTCAATGCACCCATGACCAATTGTCTGGTGGTTGGATCGATTGAGCCATCGGGAAGAGTTGGGCGGTTCAGGTATTCTGCGCCCAGGTTGGAGGTCATGACGACAATACAGTTTTTGGCATCAATAATGCGACCTTGGCCATCGGTGATACGACCATCATCCATCAGCTGTAGGAGGACAGTGAGAATCTCCTTTGCAGCCTTTTCGACCTCATCAAATAGCAGAATTGAGAATGGTCGACGCCTTAAGCCATCGGTCAACTGACCACCAGCATCATGACCGATGTATCCCGGAGGAGCACCAATCATCCTGCTGAGCGAATGCCGTTCCTGATATTCGGACATGTCGAAGCGAATCATGGCATTTGGATCGTCAAACAAGAATTCAGCCAGGGCTTTGGTTAAGAGTGTTTTTCCTGTTCCCGATGGACCGCAAAACAGGAAGCTCGGAGGGGAGTTTGGATTGCTAAGGCCTGATCTCTTCAGCCGAATAGCATTCGACACTGACTTGACAGCTTCCTTTTGGCCAATCACGGTTTTGGATAGCTGCTGCTCCATGTTTAGCAGCTTGTCCTTCTCAGTTGTCTTCAGTCGAGTAACAGGGATTCCTGTCCATCGCCCAACAATTTCATTGATCTGATCAGGCCCGACGGCATCCACAACAAGGGAGTTATCATCTCCTCCGGCGTTCACGCGGGCTGCATCAGCTTTGGCTTTTGCACTCTCCAGCGCGCTGATTCGTTTTTCCACGTCGGGGATGGCATAGTATGCCAGGTCTGAGGCCCTTTGGGTATCTCCTGAGCGCGTTGCACTGTCGAGTCGTACTTTGAGGGACTCCAACTTGATCTTGGCCTCTTGGATGGTCTGGCTAAGCTCCTTTTCCTTCATGTACTTGTCGCGAAGTGGAATTAATTCCGCATTGACGGCCTCGGCCTCCTTTTTCGCATTCTCCAGACGCACCTTGGAGTCTTTATCCTGTTCGCGTTCCAGCGCGTGGATTTCGATTTGAAGTTGGCGATGCCGTCTCTCCAATAGATCAAGGGCTTCTGGCTGGGATTCACGGGTTACCCTTACTGATGCAGCGGCTTCATCAATAAGGTCAACAGCGGAATCTGGAAGTCGTCGTGTGGTGAGATAGCGAGCAGCGAGTGTCGCTGCGGACACGATGGCCGAGTCTAGGATGTTGACTCCATGATGTACTTCATATCGCTCCTTGAGACCTCGCAGAATGGATATGGTCTCCGGAACCGTCGGTTCGGCGACCAGGACCTGCTGGAAACGGCGTTCGAAAGCAGAGTCCTTCTCGATATACTTCTGGTATTCATTAAGGGTCGTTGCTCCAATGCAGTGTAGCTGGCCTCTTGCGAGCATTGGTTTCAAAAGGTTGGCAGCATCCATTCCGCCGGAGGACGAGGCGCCAGCGCCCATGAGCATGTGAATTTCGTCGATAAAAAGAATGATGGTCACGTCTGAAGATTCAATTTCCTTCAGCACGTTTTTGATCCGTTCCTCAAACTGGCCCTGGTATGAGGCACCGGCGATAAGGCCGCCTATGTCGAGGGATAACAGCTTGCATTTGGCCAAGCTTGCTGGCACGTCTGAGTTGACGATACGTCTCGCCAGGCCCTCGACAACTGTTGTCTTTCCAACACCGGGCTCACCAACCAAGACAGGGTTATTCTTTGTTCGTCGGCTTAAAATGCGAATAACTCTTCGCATTTCTTCCTCCCGCCCAATGACGGGGTCAATTTTTCCTTCCCTGGCTAGGGCGGTCATGTCAACTGTAAACTTCTTTAGCCATTCGTTTCCACCATCTGTCGAGTCTGCGGTTTTGCTGTCAATCTTCTTCGAGCCGCGTATTTCTGTGAGGGCCTCTTCGATTTTGCTGGCAGACGGGACTCCAGCCTCCTTAAGTCCCTCTTCGATAGACCTTTCTTGCGCAAGCGCTGATATAAGGTGGTAGATTGCAACGTAAGAGTCCTTCTGTTTCTTTGAAAGCTTATAGGCAGCAGCCATGACTTCGCTCAGGGCGGAAGAGACGGAGACTTGGGAGACTGCCGGGAACTGGGCGGGTAGTCGGACGATGACTTTCTTCAAGTACCGAGTCATCGCTTCCGGGTCTCCTCCGGCTTTCTCGATGACCTGCTTGAACATCGAGACGTCATCCCGCCCCTCCTCGTCATCTCCGTTCATGAGAACGTAACCAAGGTGAGCCGGCACCACTTGTGGGTGACCATGCTCCTCTGCTTCGTCTGCTGCCTTCTCTATAGCATTGTAGGACCTGTCGGTAAACGACTCACGACTGGGAGCCATCGTGGCCGTGGGGTCGAGGGGTAACCAGTATGTGTGTGTTTAGGGCTGTTTCGGTTATATATATGTGTGTGTGAGCTGGTGTGCTTGTTTTCTTGAGAAGCACCCTGGAAAACGATAGTTGTTAGCAAAAGTGGTTAATTGTAAACAAAGACTCGCATGCGTGTGTATATATATCCCCTTGGGCGCTTATTCCGCCTGCATCGTGAGCCTTGTCGATGTTTCGCGCCGTGTCCAGCGCCTTCACGAATGTTCCTTGGCACAATAAAGTTATGACGTCACTTCCAAAGTTCCAGCATTCAGGGAATTATTCGTGAATGCTTATGTCATCATCCCGGTACCTGCCCAGATAGGAAGCCACACCAACAAACCTCGTGTCAATTTTATTTCCAATACTAGGCGATTTGTGACGAAGTATTAACTGTGGTATTCTTACACCGGAGTATATCTAAGGTATATTATTACATTGTGTGACGTTTCGTGATGCCAAATAGATATTAACTGTAATTATACTAACTATGAGGACTGAAGGTAATTCCTCACTGATATGACTATTAACTGCAATGTCGAATTCGTCGCTAATTAACAACTAACCACTCAAATTCTTGTGTATGTGCATCTTTGCGTGAAATAGAGAAGGGGAGTGACAATTAAGCAGAGGTATAATGCTATGAACAAGTCAAGTAAATATGAAAATAGAACATAACAGCACGCTAGCACGAATATTAGAGATGCATAAAACGGGGCGAGAAGAACAGAAGATAACATATGGCGGTTAATATCTCAGCTTGCCGACAAGGCCAAAGGTATATGCAGCCTCTGCTTCACCCTTCATCTGAATCATGTACACTTTGAAGCATCCACCAACAACACCGCCTTCAGATGCAATTCCATCATATTCTTCCCAGATGGATACTGCAATTCCAGTTCTAGCGACTCGCTCAAAGGCACTTTCACCCAAGCATGCGTCGACCAGAGTCTCGCCACTGATTTTGCTTTTTATCAGGATACGTTTTTCGTCCTTGACTGGTGCACCGGTTCTACCGGCCAAAAGAGCGGCAGGGTCACCAGCAGAGCCGGATGGTGGGCTTGAGGTGCCGCTTGGTTCTTGGTCGTCAGGGTGATTGGGGGGAGTATTTGAAGGAGTAGGGTCTGCAGGCAGAATGGTAAGTCTTGCTGCTCCCAGATCTCGCCATTTCGCTGCTGATTCACGGATGTATAGACGTATTTTTGCATTTGTCAAGCCGATTCCACCCTCCGCTGCCATCTTTGCGGTTTCCGGGTTAGTTGAAGAGATGCGTCGTCCTGATCCTGAGCCGGTTGAGGTAGAGGTGTATAAGCTTGTGTCGTCACGGCCGTTGCGAGAGGTAAGTGTTGATCTTGCGATGCTAAACATTTTGCTTCCAGCTCCAAAACGTTTCAGTGCAGAGAAAGCACTGGACATAGTGCCAACACTACTCTCTGTTCCGGCTGCTAGGGAGGCAGGTGGTGCAGTAGATGCGCGGTAACTACTCTTCGAGAAACCACCATGCCAGCTGAACCAGCCACCCTTAGTAGATCGGGTAGAATTCTGTCTTGAAATCGAAGTAGGCTGGCTGGGGTAAGGCACAGCGTTTTGCAAAGCAATGTATGTTGGGTTGTTAATACGAGAGTGGTTGATCAGGCCGTAGAGCTTGTCACAATCATCTGGGTTGCGGGATCGGAACATAACATTGCTGCCAGAGGAAACCTTGGACCGTGCAGTGGGAGGAGAACGAATGCTTATATCGATGGCTGTTCCACGCCGAATTGGTACCAAGGGGGTAAGCTCAAGAGCAACTAAAGGTCGCCCAGATGGTCGAGTGGATTCAGGGGCCGATCCATTGCCTTGGCTAGATGGTCTAGAGTGGCTCGAACCAAGCTCAAATGCTTCAATCAAACCAGGAGAGACAATGATATGACATTCGTTAAGGTGAAGTGGCTCCCATGATCCTTTGTCGTGCCAGTAAAATACTGATGCAATCGTTTTGGACGCCCGGTCGGAAGAGCTATGGATAGATTTCGGTGAGGACCGGTGCGCAGAAGTTGGTCGGCTATTTGTAGGGGTAACATCCACAGACTCAAGCGGTGGTGCGCGCTTGGAAAGGCGGCGAGTGATGGGTGGTAAAGGAGTTGGGATATCATCGTCCTCCAATTCCTCGTCTGAAGTTTCGGACGATGAATCAACATCATATCGATGAATAGAGCTTGTATCTGACCCAGAAGACTCTGAGGCTGTTGAGGGAGCGTACTCGTGCTTAAGTGGTGATGAGGTCCGTCGGTGACGTGCATAGGGGGGTGCTGGCGGGCTGATAACAGGGCTCTTGAGTTGTTTTGATGACACCGGGCTAGGGGTACTATGTGGCGGTGGTATAGGTGCGTCCTCGCTGGACACTTGGTCGTCGCTGGATGCCCTAGCGGGCTTTTCGCCGTTAGCAAGAGACTTCCTCCCCTTGCTAGGCGTGCTTTGTTCAACCTTATCCTCTGGCTTTTGAACTGGAGAAGCGGGAAGGGGGACATTCTTCGGTGAAGTAGGAGGCGAATCCTTCGAGCTCTTTCTCAGCTTCGGAATTGTGGGGAATTCCAATGATGGGACAGGTGATAGGGAGCGGCGCCCGTGAGGTTGCACCAGAGATGCAATCGGGCGTTTTGCTTGTTTGGATCCGCTACTATAGGTTGGCGATGGAGTCCTATCACGACCGCGGCGGTCTTCTTTAGAGAGCAAAGGTGAGGATGGTCTATTGGACGACTCCCTATTGGGTGACTGAATGTCAGAGGAAGCTGGACTGGTAGGTGAGGCAAAATCGTACTTCGACCGCCGGTTTGCTTTGGACCTCTTTAGTGTTAATGGTGACACGCTGCTTGTTAATTCTACGGTCTCTCCTGGGCCGCGGGAGGGTGTCGTTGGGGGAGCAGTGTCATGTTTATTGCTGGTGGATTCCTTTTTATGGCCAATATCTTCACCAACCACAGTAGCCTTCTCTCCAATGGGCACATCAACCTCAGAAGGGTCGTAATCGCGGATGGGAATGGTACCGTTATGACTGGCTTGACGTGCCTGTGCCAGTTTCTCCTTCCTCTCCTTTGCACGATTAACAAAGCTGAGAGACCTATTTATCTTGGGCGGAACAGGATTGAGGCCAATCATTTGTACCCATTCGAAACCAATTTGCTCGTCATCTGTTATAAATGACAACAGTTCGTACCATTCGGTTGAATTTCCAGCAGATGCGCGAACCATGAGTACGATTTCTCCCTGTTCGTCTCCGTTCCTGGCTGAGATGCAGGTACAATCAATTGGGGGAAACAGAAGCCAACGGTCCGTCTCGTCAACCTCACAAATAAAAAGATCACCCCCAGGGGCTTCGCCAGGTGCATTATCTCGGAGTAGTAACTCGGCCCTGCAGTCGATTTGTTGTCCTGTGGAATGTAGCAAGGAGAGGTCAAAGAAGTCGCGGGCACGAACCCTCCTAGTCTGATTAACCTCCACATCCTTGAGAATGGCTAGAGTATGTATATCGCGAGCTCTGGATGCATCGATGCTCGCTGCAGCATCATCTTCAAGTCTGGATCGTTCTTCATTTGCTCTCCGTCGAGCATCTGTGACTAGCTTCTGGTAGGTCTCTGCAACTTCACCTGCTTTGGGGGATGGCTGGACGTAGTTTAGACCTTTAAAAGTCTTCGATAGATATTTCAACCTGACAAGGGGTCTCTTCAGTAAGAATGCAACATCTACCCTCTCCCCATCTCCATCTATCACATCACCATTTTCATCTTGTGCCATACCAGCGCACAAGCTCTGGGTTTCAGCCTTGAGGGGGTCCTCTGGATCGGGGGGTGCCAGGTTAACGATAACATCCTGAAATCCGAGTCTCCAGGCACTCAAATAGTCTGCATACACCTTTTGGGCACTTACGGCCCACGACAAGAGGGCGTCTGTGTTGTTCAGTGGCAACCGTTTGTGAAGCGCCTTGAGTTTTTCCAGGGAAACCCCCATGTTTATAATGGGCCGAGTGAAGTTTTCCTGGTCAGCTGGATCGGCTGTACGTCGGAACAGGCCGGCAGCAATAGCTGAATCCGCCCGAGAGAGGATTGAAGTCAATAGCACAGGAATAACACCGCCGACCAGGGTCCTCAATTCACGCATATACTTCACTTCGTCCGATGCGAGCTCCCGCATGATATCGCTCACAGTTGCATTGGCTAGACGGCTCCTGTTTGTACGGATGCTTCTCGCGGACCGTATGCTGCGGCTTCTGCCTCCAGGGATTGATAAGACAGACATGAGATCCGAATGTTTGGTTAGTCGGCGCTTCAATGGTTGTGTTGGTCCTGGTAAGGAGCTGGGGTCAAATTTGTCTCTCTTCTCGGAGTCGGAGACTGCATCATCGTTCCCGTCGTCAAGCTGGGAGGTCAGTTCAGACTGGGTGAGGGGGTGGCTTGATGTCTCCCTGGCAGTGGTGCTGGTATTGGTGCTTGAAGTTAAAGTATCTACAGATGCAATTGTTGAGAGCCTATGGCCTCCAGTACTAGGGAAGGGTCGTTTTAGCATCAAAGGCGGTGGACGGTCGACTGCCGAGACTTCAGATCCGTCAGAAGAAATTGGCCTGTCCAAGCTGGACCCTTGCAGAGCTTCTTCGACCGACTCTCTCAGCTTAGACATTCTCTCTGCCTCTGTAGATGCGCTCAAGTGTCGTCGCGATTTAGAAGATGCTTTTCCTCGGTTTAAAGTAGAAGGCTGGGAATCAGTGACACTGTCTACCGACATATCAGACTTGGACTCCCTTCTGCGTGGAGTGGACTTGGCCCTATGTGTTTCGTCACTGTCACTTCCATCGGAATAGTCGTATTTTCCCCTAACGGGTTTGGCCGGCCGTATTTTGCTGTCTGAGGAAGGAGATGGACGTTTCTTCGTGCTCTCGTGTTCACACTCACTATCCGAGTGTTCTTTATGCGGGATGGACGATCTGGTAGTCGAAGATCTCAAGGGCTCTGGCGCGCTGATGGTTGAAGTATTGTCGTCAACAAAAGGATCAGCATTGGCTGTAGATGATAACCAGGCCTCGACCTTAGATCCATGAGGCACTGACGGTCCCGGAGGAGACTGATGTTGCTGGGGAGGTGGTGATGGCTCTGGGGGTTTTATGCTCGCAAACATCTTCTTAGACTCATCTATGACCTGAGAGATGATGTTCCCCGAAAGCAGATTGTGCGGCCTAATTTCACTTCTTCGAACCGGTTCAGCTCGTTCAGGCTTTGCAGGAGCTGGCTCTGGAGGAGATTCAGCCTGATTTGGCGAAAGAGATTTTTTCCGTGGGCTGCTTGCTCGAGGTATATCCGGAGATTGGATCTTCCTCCTAGGTGAGCCTAGACGAGGCCTGTCATCGTTGACACAATAGTTCGGCCTCAGAGTCCTCTTTGGCGTACGTTTCTGGGGCGAAGTCTTTTCGTGGCCGCTGTAGTCTGGGGTCCCTTCGCCAGCAGAGGAGCCTACGTCAGAACTCCACGCAGAAGAGGTCGACTTGAGAGTTTCGGGAACCCGTAATGGCCCCGGATAGACTGCAATTCCGTCATTGTCCTTGATGCCAGATGACCTTGCTGCTTTTTCCTTGGCCTCCTCATACCGTTGTAGCACATCTTTACGTCTAGTTGGGGTAGCATGCGCAGACGAGGGGGCACTAGAGCTGGGAGGAGGAGACCTATTCCGTCGCCAGTGGGCATCGCTGACCACTCGTTTCTTAGGTGTAGTTCTAGGTGTAGACCGAGGTGTTGTCCGCGGCGTGACCTTTGTCTTGGTAGGGCTCTTCGTCTTCCGCTCAGGCTCTGGAGTAGTCTTGTCCTTGGGCGTAGTAGGCCGTTTGCTTGCCGCTGGGCTTTTATTTGGTGTTTGCTTTGGCTCCTTCACCTTAGCGGCTCCTGACGAGCTTTCGTCCTCGTCACTGCCGGCCCCAACATCTGGCGCTATCACGGCCCCTCCACCGAGTTGCTGCCACTTGCGAACCTTTTCTCTCACGGTAGCTGAATCATGGGGCCCCAAGGCCTCACCGAGATCGAGAGGTTTAATCTCCTTAAACTGGGCCGGTCTCGCGCTCCCACGGTTGGGGGTTCGACGGGGGGTACGAGGAGTGGGCATTTATCTATACGGCAGGTTAGATCTGACGTTAACAGTACCATTATATTGTGGCTTCGGGAGAGAGAGGGTGGGAGAGAGCAGCCGAGAGGTCGACTGTGGTGGGCGGTGGTGGTGGTGGTGAATCTGTGGGTGGCGGGCGGATTTTTGTTTATTTACACACATACCACTTGTTGGTATGGCGGACAAACGGGCTGTGCATGCCTTGATCTGATTGACGGAGTGTCCAGAGAGCGAGAGGGCGAGAGAGCGACTCCTTGATGGGAGATGGCGAGCTATCAAGTGTTAGAAAAGAAGAATAACGGTCAAGGCCTGCTGGCGGCCAGGATGTTTGACCTCCGTCATGCAGTGTCGTGTTACTAACTCGTTACGCTGAGACGGGCCGGGGGGTCGGGCAGAAAGGCGGACTCACGGCAACATGCATGAGCATCGACGGCCAAACAACAAGAGGGGAGACAGAAAGACTGGCTGGATGAGATCAGACGGCTTCGACGGTGTTAGATGGTCGCGGTTGCGGTGTTTTCAGTGTTCTGTATCTACGTATCAGTGTTTAGTTATCAAGGTTGGGGAGAAATGTAAACAAGCCAAGCGAGGCGCTAAGATCGAGCGGCTAGCAGGGGTAACTCCGAGATCCAGTAACTAGCACATACCAACATACCTATATATATAGAATAATGAATGAAGAAATTAAAAAATAAATTAAATTAAAATAATTAAAATAAGAGAGAAGAAAGGAAAGAAAGAAGGAAGAAAAGAGAAAAAAAAAAGAAAGAAAAAGAAAAAAAAATTCCTAAAAGTTGGCATTCTTAGTATAATATCTTCCCCTTAAATTCTATACTTCTCCAGCAATTAGAGAAGTAAATATTTTTACTTACTACGCCGTTCTTGCCCCGGAGGGCTCCTGCGTTGGCCCTTAGAGCCGAGGGGGACGATCGGTATAGGGAGGGGGCCGTGGCTGCGCGGCTGGGAGGCCCGCCTTGTTCCCTGTCAGCTGGGAGGGTTTCCTCAACCAGCTAGATAAGTGTTAGTATGGAGGTACAATATCTTAGGGAGAAGTTAATAGTTACCTGACAGGGATCTCAGCGAGCCTCCCAAAACAGAGTGAGATCACCACCAGCAGCAAGGAGAATGACCATATGTTAAACTGCGAGCTCACAGCAACAATGGCTTCCGCCAAAGAAATTGTCGGGTTGGCGGCGGCGGCGTCTGTGGTTAATGCCATTTCTTCTTCTTCTTCTTCTTCTTCTTCTTCTTCTTCTTCTACTTCTTCTTTCTCGTCCTCGTCTTCGTTGTCGTGGTCGTGGTCGTAGTCGTCTTCGTCGTCTTCGTCTTGGTCGGGGGAGAGAAGAAGAGAAGAAGAAGAGAAGAGAAGAAGAGAAGAAGAAGAAGACGCGGAGGACGACTTCTCCTGCCACGAGAAGGGAAGGCGCGACTACCCCTCGTGGTATTTCCTTTTTGGGACTTCGTGTCCTCCCCCGCTCAGAGCACCATGAGGCAAGTGCGATGCGGCTCTGAAGAAGCTTTAGGCCTTTCTCTAAGAACAGAAAAGTAACAGAAAAGCAAAAGAAGGAAAAAAAGGAAAAAAAAGGGGAGAGCTGCATGGGAAAAGGGGCAATGAAGCCTCTATCCCTCACTCTCCCCTTCTGGTAACCCCTTGGGTAAAGATGGATTTTAGCCTTAGGGGCCAGACTTAGTTAAAGGAATCATATTAAGGGGCTATCCGAGGGGTTATCTAGAGAGATAAGGATATCTAGGAGCGAAGAAAAGAGCTGCTCAAAGCTTCAGAGCACTGTAGTTTCCCACGGCTTTTCTTCGATAGGGTATTCCCAATTTCTAGAGTCCACAAAGTTAGGAATCTTCCTGGCATCTGATTGAACGATATGGACGAATCCCCGATTCCAAATACAACACCCACATCCAGTCGTACAGTGGGAGTATAAAACCGTCTTGTCGGGATACAGGCCTCGAGGCCGCAGACAGCATTGGCATGCTCTCGCACAGCACCCGCCTCTTGTCTTGCATTCCTCAACCAGATGGGGCTGCGAGAGGTATTTAGTTGGATTGGCAGCTAGAGCTTTATGTTTCCTCTCCTGTAGGCGTTCATATTGCCGTATAAAGGGCCCTTCCGGCTTCCTTACGCGTACGGCAAATTCCTGGTTCCTGTCAATCCACTCATAGTATCGTATTTCCAGTAGTTTATGTTTCCAGTCTTTGGGGCCTGTGTTCCACAGATTGCTGAGAACGTCTAGCTTCCGCTGGATAGCATGCTCAATAGTCAGATCTTTGATGGCTAGGAATTTTTGCGTCCGAAGGATGTAATAGGCGCGTTCTTTATTCATTTCTTCAACCCACTTCAGCTGCTCACGACTTTCTGGGAGAAGGAACCATCCTTTTACTGCACGAATTCTATCGGATATGCAGTCCATTCCCAGGAGGTCGAACAGCTGTTCGAAATTGAGGCCGATGCCAAGGAGCCGAAGAGTGACCCAAGACGTAGCGAGTACTAATACTATCTTTTCCCAGTCCATATTCGATATCAACCCGGATAGCGAGCAGCAATAGGGGTATAGAATTTGCAGCATATTGGATATAATGCTAGTCATGATATTTGTGTATTATCAGACCTGTAGGACATTATGTTGAGATAGCAAGCAGCATCTCAAGCGCCTGAAGAATACAGGCCCCTTTTATAATCGCATCCATAGCCATCACTGAATGACGCAGAAGTTGTCTGCGTAAATGACGTCGTTGATTGACGATGGCCGCCAAAATTGCGTGACGGCAAAAGTAGGTTATTACTCAGCGCAGTTTAAGTATATTGGGCCCACGGGACTAAGAGGCCGAGAATCTCGCGGGAACCCAGATAAAGTGTGAGCGAACCGCAGGCGATGTGGATGACTAATATATCAAGGATTGCTTTCTCGTCACTTCCATTCCTCTCGGTACGAAGTAACTGTTGCAGTGGCTTGTCCGTTGCTCACGAAGGCTTAAGAGATGAAGTAAAAGCACGCACTGCAAACACGCTCAAACAATTGGAAAATAACTACATGTCGCGGGATGTAGTCACTACAGTCAATACTCACTGCAAAGAGATGCATTGGCGAGATGGTCATGTCACTCTTCCCGGCCGTCTCTCCAGCTATGAAGAAACTAGCCTCCCAAGGACCAGTCTCGAGCCCAAGATATAGCTTAACTAACTCATGAAACTCCTGGATTCGGCTAAGTAGATGGATATATTAATAGTGGTTACAGTGAACCCGTGGGTCCGTTCGTCTCCATGTCCGGCTAACCACCGAGGCACACCTGGCTTGCCCTGTCCACAGCTGATGGCACTGCTACCCCGACAGGTTCCATCACATCAGGCCTAGATCCAGGGT